>NC_041382.1:65131517-65145924 GCF_002162155.2 Triticum dicoccoides | reverse complement strand
AGAGAGAGGGGGCCGGCCACCTTGGGCTGCCCCTTTCTCCTTTCCACTAAAGCCCACTAAGGCCCATATAGCTCCCGGGGGGGGGGGGTTCCGATAACCTCCCGGTACTCCGGTAAAATCCCGATTTCACCCGGAACACTTCCGATATCCAAACATAGGCTTCCAATATATCAATCTTTACGTCTCGACCATTTCGAGACTCCTCGTCATGTCCCCGATATCATCCGGGACTCCGAACTCCTTCGGTACATCAAAATGCATAAACTCATAATATAATTGTCATCGTAACCTTAAGCGTGCGGACCCTACGGGTTCGAGAACAATGTAGACATGACCGAGACACGTCTCCGGTCAATAACCAATAGCGGGACCTGGATGCCCATATTGGCTCCTACATATTCTACGAAGATCTTTATCGATCAGACCGCATAACAACATACGTTGTTCCCTTTGTCATCGGTATGTTACTTGCCCGAGATTCGATCGTCGGTATCCAATACCTAGTTCAATCTCGTTACCGGCAAGTCTCTTTACTCGTTCTGTAATACATCATTCCGCAACTAACTCATTAGTTGCAATGCTTGCAAGGCTTATGTGATGTGCATTACCGAGAGGGCCCAGAGATACCTCTCCGATAATCGGAGTGACAAATCCTAATCTTGAAATACGCCAACCCAACATGTACCTTTGGAGACACCTGTAGTACTCCTTTATAATCACCCAGTTACGTTGTGACGTTTGGTAGTACCCAAAGTGTTCCTCCGGTAAACGGGAGTTGCATAATCTCATAGTTATAGGAACATGTATAAGTCATGAAGAAAGCAATAGCAACATACTAAACGATCGGGTGCTAAGCTAATGGAATGGGTCATGTCAATCAGATCATTCAACTAATGATGTGACCTCGTTAATCAAATAACAACACTTTGTTCATGGTCAGGAAACATAACCATCTTTGATTAACGAGCTAGTCAAGTAGAGGCATACTAGTGACACTAAATTTGTCTATGTATTCACACATGTATTATGTTTCTGGTTAATACAATTCTAGCATGAATAATAAACATTTATCATGATATAAGGAAATAAATAATAACTTTATTATTGCCTCTAGGGCATATTTCCTTCACACCCTCCCACGACTATCATCTACTCGAAGAGGCCTTTGGAGCTCCTTCATTTGGATCTCTTCGGGCCTCCATCCTTTGATAGTCTTGGCGGTAGAAAATATTGTTTGGTGATTGTGGATGACTATTCAAGATACACTTGGGTATATTTCTTCAAGAGGAAGAGCGAGACCCAACAAACCGTCATTGACTTCGCAAATGAAGCTCAACGACAACACAATACAAAGATCTTGACTATAAGAAGTGACAACGGCTTCGAGTTCAAGAACTACACCTTGGATGAGTTTTTGAGTGATGAGGGAATCAAGCATCAATATTCCGCACCTTATACCCCTCAACAAAATGGTGTAGCGGAGAGGAAGAACCGGGCATTGATGGATGCGGCAAGGACCATGATGGCGGAGTTCAAGTCTCCCTAGCTACAACTTTTGGGCCGAAGCCATCAACACTGCATGTCATGCATCTAATCGGCTCTACCTCCACAAAGGCATGAAGAAGACTCCATATGAGATACTCATCGGTAACAAGCCCAACCTCAAGTACTTCCGGGTGTTCGGGTGTAAGTGTTTCATTCTCAAGAAAGGTGTCCATTTGTCTAAATTTGAGGCTAGAGCTTATGAGGGCATATTTGTTGGTTATGCTACAAACTCTCATGCTTACCGTGTTCTCAATAAGTCCACAGGACTTATTAAGGAAACGTGTAACATGGAGTTTGATGAGAATAACGGCTCCCAAGTGGAGCAAAGTGGTACTTGTGATGTAGGTGATGAAATTCCTCCCCAAGCCATAAGAAGAATGGATCTTGGTCATATCCTACCCATTGAGGAACCCCTTGTGGACGAAGGAGAAGGACAATGTTCCACTCAAGTGGAACCTTCACCAACCCAAGACCCACATGCTTTTGAAGAACAAAGTGAAGGCCCTCAACCTCAAGAACAATACCAAGGGCAAGGTCAATCTCAAGATGGTGTTGTAACATCAAGTGATGCCCAAGGCCAAGTTCTCTCCTCCGAGCAAGTTCAAGATCAAGAGCTTCCTCGAGATCAAGAACAAGCTCAAGATGGTGCTCAAGATGATCAAGTGACCACTCCTCATCTCACCCCCGAGGAGGAATTGGAGCATCGTGCCGCCAAGATTGCTTCCAAGCTCTCCACCAAGGATCATCTCATGACAAATGTGCTTGGAAGCTTAAGAAAGGGGGTAAGCACTCGTAGAAAATTAGAAAACTATTGTGAACATCACGTGTTTGTCTCTTATGTTGAACCCCAAAAGGTCTATGAGGCGCTCGAAGATCTGGATTGTCTCAATGCCATGCATGAAGAACTCAACAACTTCAAGCGCAACAAAGTGTGGAGATTGGTGCCAAGGCCAACGGAGAACCACAATGTCAGTGGAACCAAATGGATATTCAAGAACAAGCAAGATGCTCATGGGATTGTCATTCACAACAAGGCTCGTTTGGTAGCACAAGGCTACCCCCAAGTCGAGGGTATCGACTACGGTGAAACATTTGCCCCCGTTGCTCATCTTGAATCCATTCGCATGTTGATTGCATATGCTTCTCATCATAACTTTAAGTTACAACAAATGGATGTGAAGAGTGCTTTCCTTAATGGTCTGATTAATGAATTGGTATATGTCAAGCAACCCCCCGGGTTCGAGGATCCCTACTTTCCCGATCATGTGTATTATAACCCACAAGTATAGGGGATCGCAACAGTTTTCGAGGGTAGAGTATTCAATCCAAATTTATTGATTCGACACAAGGGGAGCCAAAGAATATTCTCAAGTATTAGCAGCTGAGTTGTCAATTCAACCACACATGGAAACTTAATATCTGCAGCAAAGTGTTCAGTAGCAAAGTAATATGATAGTAGTGGTAACGGTAGCAAAAGATATCGATATCAAAAGTAATGTTTTTGGTATTTTGTAGTGATGATAGCAATAGCAACGGAAAAGTAAATAAGCGAAGAACAATATATGGAAAGCTCGTAGGCAATGGATCGGTGATAGAGAATTATGCCGGATAAGGTTCATCATGTAACAGTCATAACCTAGGGTGACACAGAACTAGCTCCAATTCATCAATGTAATGTAGGCATGTATTCCAAATATAGTCATACGTGCTTATGGAAAAGAACTTGCATGACATCTTTTGTCCTACCCTCCCGTGGTAGCGGGGTCCTAGCGGAAACTAAGGAATATTAAGGCCTCCTTTTAATAGAGTACCGAACCAAAGCATTAACACATAATGAATACATGAACTCCTCAAACTACGGTCATCACCGAGAGTGGTCCCAATTATTGTCACTTCGGGGTTGCCGGATCATAACACATAGTAGGTGACTATAGACTTGCAAGATAGGATCAAGAACTTACATATATTCATGAAAACGTAATAGGTTCAGATCTGAAATCATGGCACTCGGGACCTAGTGACAAGCATTAAGCATAGCAAAGTCATAGCAACATCAATCTCAGAACATAGTGGATACTTGGGATCAAACCCTAACAAAACTAACTCGATTACATGATAAATATCATCCAACCCATCACCGTCCAGCAAGCCTATGATGGAATTACTCATGCACGGCGGTGAGCATCATGAAATTGGTGATGGAGTAAGGTTGATGATGATGATGGCGATGGATTCCCCTCTCTGGAGCCACGAACGGACTCCAGATCATCCCTCCTGAGAGGTTTTAGGGCTTGGCAGTGGCTCCGTATCGTAAAACGCGATGAATCCTTCTCTCTGATTTTTCTCTACCCGAAAGCAAATATATAGAGTTGGAGTTGAGGTCGGAGGAGCTCCAGGGGGCCCACGAGGTAGGAGGCGCGCCCCCACCCTCGTGGCTAGGGTGTGGGCCCCCTGGTCTTCATCTTTTGCAAGGATTTTTTATTATTTCCAAAAAGACGTTCCGTGAAGTTTCAGGTCATTCCGAGAACTTTTGTTTCTGCACATAAATAACACCATGCCAATTCTGCTGAAAATAGCGTCAGTCCGGGTTAGTTCCATTCAAATCATGCAAGTTAGAGTCCAAAACAAGGGCAAAAGTGTTTGGAAAAGTAGATACGATGGAGACGTATCAACTCCCCCAAGCTTAAACATTTTCTTGTCCTCAAGCAATTCAGTTGACAAACTGAAAGTGATAAAGATAAACTTTTACAAACTCTGTTTGCTCTTGTTGTTGTAAATATGTAAAGCCAGCGTTCAAGTTTTCAACAAAGAGTATGAACTAACCATATTCACAATAACGCTTAGGTCTCATGTTTACTCATATCAATGGCATAATCAACTAGCGAGCAATAATAATAAATCTCGGATGACAACACTTTCTCAAAACAATCGTGATATGATATAACAAGATGGTATCTCGCTAGCCCTTTCTGAGACCACAAAACATAAATGCAGAGCACCTTTAAAGATCAAGGACTGACTACACATTGTAATTCATGGTAAAACAGATCCAGTCAAGTCATACTCAATGTAAACTAACAGTAACGAATGCAAATGACAGTGGTCCTCTCCAACTGGTGCTTTTTAATAAGAGGATGATGACTCAACATAAAAGTAAATAGATAGGACCTTCGTAGAGGGAAGCAGGGATTTGTAGAGGTGCGAGAGCTCGGTTTTGAAATAGAGGTGAATAATATTTTGAGCGGTATACTTTCATTGTCAACATAACAACCAAGAGATGGCAATATCTTCCATGCTACACACATTATAGGCGGTTCCCAAACAGAATGGTAAAGTTTATACTCCCCCTCCACCAACAAGCATCAAGCCATGGCTTGCTCGAAACAACGAGTGCCTCCAACTAACAAGAGTCCCAGGGGGAGTTTTGTTTGCAATTATTTTGATTTGATTTGCATAAAGCATGGGACTGGGTATCCCGGTGACCAGCCATTTTCTCGTGAGTGAGGAGCGGAGTCCACTCCTCTTGAGAATAACCTTCCTAACATGGAAGATACGGACAGCCCTAGTTGATACATGAGCTATTCGAGCATACAAAACAGGATATTTATTTGAAGGTTTAGAGTTTGGCACATACAAATTTACTTGGAACAGCAGGTAGATATCGTAAATAGGTAGGTATGGTGGACTCATATGGAATAACTTTGGGGTTTATGGAGTTGGATGCACAAGCAGTATTCCCGCTTAGTACAAGTGGGGGCTAGAAAAAGACTAGGAAGCGACCAGCTAGAGAGCGACAATAGTCATGAACATGCATTAAAATTAATCAACACCGAATGCAAGCATGAGTAGGATATAATCCACCATGAACACAAATATCGTGAAGGCTATGTTGATTTTGTTTCAACTACATGCGTGAACATGTGCCAAGTCAAGTCACTTAAATCATTCAGAGGAGGATACCACCCTATCATACCACATCACAACCATTTTAATAGCATGTTGGCACGCAAGGTAAACCATTATAAGCTCCTAGCTAATTAAGCATGGCACAAGAAACTATGATCTCTAGTTGTCATTGCAAACATGTTTATTCATAATAGGCTGAATCAGGAACGATGAACTAATCATATTTACAAAAACAAGAGAGGTCGAGTTCATACCAGCTTTTCTCATCTCAATCAGTCCATCATATATCGTCATAATTGCCTTTCACTTGCACGACCGAATGATGTGAATAATAATAACAGTGCATGTGCATTGGACTAAGCTGGAATCTGCAAGCATTCAATAAACAGGAGAAGACAAGGCAATATGGGATCTTTTGTCAAATCAACAATAATGCATATAAGAGCCACTTCAATAATTTAATCATGGTCTTCTCCTATCAACCCCCAAAGAAAAGAAAAGAAATAAGACTATTTACACGGGAAAGCTCCCAACAAGCAAAAGAAGAACATGAAATCTTTTTGGGTTTTCTTTTTAGTTACTACTACAAGCATGGAAAGTAAACTAATTAAAAGCTACAACTAATTTTTTTTGGTTTTTCTTAAGGTTTATCAAGCACACAAGAAGAAAGCATAAAAAGGAAATAAACTAGCATGGATGATACAATGAAAAAGTATGAGCACCGACATCTAGCAATGAGAGTGTGTGAATATGAATGTAATATCGATGGGAAATACGTACTCCCCCAAGCTTAGGCTTTTGGTCTAAGTTGGTCTATGGCCATGGTTGGCACGGCGGATATCCATAGTAATAGTTGGGGTCGTACTACGATGCAGCGGTTATTGCCTCCTGAGCTGCAGCGTGGCGGCGAGCGGCCTCCGCCCTCCTCTCGTACTCATCTGCCTCCTCTCTGGTAATAACATATCTTCCTTTTGCCTGATAATCAAAGAAGGCAGGAGCAGGGAGAGTAATACGGACAACACGCCGTCTGTCAAAGATTAAGCGATACTGGAGGGGTGATTCATTCCTCTCAACAAACTGGTGGTGAACCATAGCATTAAAGTCTAGGTAAGCAGAAGGCAATTCAATATCATCATTACGTATAGTTACACCAAGAAAATCAGCTAAGCGGGTTGCATAAATTCCACCAAAGAAATCTCCATTAAATCTATTAAGATGCAACCTACATGCAACAATGGCTCCTAAATTATAAGATTTATCTCCTAACACAGCACGCCTAAGAATAATGAGGTCAGGTACACACATGTGACATGCCTCATCTTTACCATTAATGCATCTACCTATGAAGAGAGAAAAATAATGTATAGCAGGAAAGTGAATGATCTCTATGGTAGCTTGTGTTATATCTCTAGATTCCCCCACAGTTATGGTAGCACGAAAATCTCTAAATTCATATTTGCAAGGTTCACTAGTACTACCCCATTGTGGAAGTTTGCAGGCAGTGGTAAAATCTTCTAAGTCCATAGTGTAAGAATTCTCATAAAGATCAAATAGGACAGTTTGAGAATTACGTGAAGATGAAAATTCAAACCTCCTCACAAAGGAACTAGTGAGATAGTGGTACTGACGGTATTTTTCTTCCTCGAAGCTCACAAGATCAGCGTTACACAAATATGCGTTAAATTCTTCCTTAATCCCCGCTCGATCCATGAAGTCCTTTGAAGGCCATTCACAGGGCCGCACTGGAGCGTCCCTTGGTGGCTCATCATCAGCATCGCGCATTGCAAGCATGGGCTCTTGTTTCCTTGAAGAGCCACCTTGGTACATTTTCCTAAACATATTTCTTCCTCAAGGAACAATCTCCCCAAGCAGTTTTGTGAGAGGTGCTTTGAGCAAGGAGATCGAAAATCACAGCAAAATGAGCTTGGACTCGGGTTTGAACTGGATAATCGTGTTTGTGAGAGGAAGAAGGAGTGTGTGGGTGTAGGAATAAGTGGAGGAGGGCCACCGTGGGCCCACGAGGCAGGGGGCGCACCCTCCACCCTTGTGGCCAGGTGGATGCCCCCTATGCTGTGTTCTTAGTGTCAAATATTCTCAGATATTCCAGAAAAAATCATATTTAAATTTCAGGGCATTTGGAGAACTTTTATTTTTGGGGTATTTTTATATTGCACGGATAATTCAGATATCAGATAGAAAATACTATTTTTGCTTTATTTAATATGAATAACAGAAAGTAAAAAGAGGATACAGAAGGTTGTGCCTTCTAGTTTCGTCCATCTCATGCTCATCAAAAGGAATCCACTAACAAGGTTGATCAAGTCTTGTTAACGAACTCATTCCGAATAACCTGGAACCGGAGAAATTTCGAATAACACTATGTTACCTCAACGGGGATATGCACATCCCCAATAATAAGAATATCATATTTCTTCTTGATAGTAGGAAGAGGAAATTCAAAACCTCCAAATATAATCGATGGATTTTTTCCAATAGAGTTGATACTATGAACTTGAGGTTTTTTCCTCGGAAAGTGTACCGTATGCTCATTACCATTAACATGAAAAGTGACATTGCCTTTGGTGCAATCAATAACAGCTCCTGCAGTATTCAAAAAGGGTCTTCCAAGAATAATAGACATACTATCGTCCTCGGGAATATCAAGAATAACAAAGTTCGTTAAAATAGTAACGTTTGCAACTACAACAGGCACATCCTCACAAATACTGACAGGTATAGCAGTTGATTTATTAGCCATTTGCAAAGATATTTCAGTAGGTGTCAACTTATTCAAATCAAGTCTATGATATAAAGAGAGAGGCATAACACTAACACCGGCTCCAAGATCACATAAAGCATTTTTAACATAATTTCTTTTAATGGAGCATGGTATAGTGGGTACTCCTGGATCTCCAAGTTTCTTTTGTATTCCACCCTTAAAAATATAATTAGCAAGCATGGTGGAAATTTCGGCTTCCGGTATCTTTCTTTTATTTGTAATAATATCTTTCATGTACTTAGCATAAGGATTCATTTTAAGCATATCAGTTAATCGCATACGCAAAAAGATATGTCTAATCATTTCAGCAAAGCGTTCAAAATCCTCATCATCCTTTTTCTTGGATGGTTTGGAGGAAAAGTCATGGGTTTTCGAACCCAAGGCTCTCTTTCCTTACCGTGTTTCCTAGCAACAAAGTCTTTCTTATCATAACATTGATTCTTTGATTGTGGGTTATCAAGATCAACGGCAGGTTCAATTTCTATATCATTATCATTACTATGTTGAGCATCATCATGAACATTATCATTATCATTATCACTAGTTTCAGGTTCATTACCGGATTGTGTTTCAGCATGAGAAATAGAAATATCATTTGGATTCTCAGGTGTATCAATAACAGGTTCACTAGAAGCATGCAAAGTCCTATCATTTTTCTTTTTCTTCCTTTTAGAAGGACTAGGTGCATCTATATTATTTCTCTGAGAATCTTGCTCAATTCTCTTAGGGCGGCCTTCAGGATACAGAAGTTCCTGAGTCATTCTACCAGTTCTAGTAGCCACTCTAATAGCATAATCATTATTCTTACTATTCAACTCATTGAGCAAATCATTTTGAGCCTTAAGTACTTGTTCTACTTGAGTGGCAACCATAGAAGAATGTTTACTAATAAGTTTAAGTTCACCTTTGACATTAGCCATATAATCACCCAAGTGTTCAAGCATATTTGAATTGCATTTCAATTGTCTACCAAAATAAGCATTGAAGTCTTTTTGCTTAACCATAAATTTATCAAACTCATCTAAGCCTGGGCTAGCAAACTTAGTAAATGGGATTTCAGCTTTATCATATCTATAGAGAGAATTTACCTTTACTACCTGTGTCGGATTATCAAGACCATGTATTTCTTCAATAGGTAATGGATTAAGATCATATGTTTCTTCAACAGGCGGTAAATTAAGACTGTGTATTTCTTCAATAGGAGGTAAATTCTTAACATCTTCAGCTTTAATACCTTTTTCTTTCATAAATTTCTTTGTCTCTTGCATATCTTCAGGATTGAGAAATAGAACACCTCTTTTCTTCGAAGTTGGTTTAGGAATAGGCTCAGGAAGTGTCCAATTGTTTTCATTTGTCAACATATTATTCAATAGAATTTCAGCTTCATCCGATGTTCTTTCCCTGAAAACAGAACCAGCACAATTATCCAGGTAATCTCTGGAAGCATCGGTTAGTCCATTATAAAAGATATCAAGTATTTCATTTTTCTTAAGAGGATGATCAGGCAAAGCATTAAGTAACTTGAGAAGCCTCCCAAAATCTTGTGGGAGACTCTCTTCTTCAATTTGCACAAAATTATATATATCCCTCAAAGCAGCTTGTTTCTTATGAGCAGGAAAATATTTAGCAGAGAAGTAATAAATCATATCCTGGGGACAACGCACACAAGCAGGATCAAGAGAATTAAACCATATCTTAGCATCACCCTCTCTCATCTTATCAAGTTTTACCTCCATTCTCAACCGGAGTGCTGTCTGAAATCTTTCTTACCCCCTTGTGCCATTCTTTCAATAGTTCCGGAGGCAGTGTGTTGTTGGTTTCATCAAGTATCCTCTCATCTTCTCAAGATCATATTCTATGCCTTCCTTTTCCAACCGGAATGTTATCGTAATTGATCTTTATCGTTCCTTGTACATCTCGTTTCTACCGGAGCGCTTGCATGTACGTCTTGTCCATTGCAACCATTTTCTTATGTCTTTCAACCTACAAGGTTCTAGTAATGATTCCTTGTTCCTCTTTTCCTAACGGACTGTTTTCAAGTGTGTGTATCTTAGTTGTAGTCTTTCGTTCAATTTGTTCAATCTTTCAAGCTTCTTTGGTTTCACTCGTTTGTCAAACAAGCAACTTAATTTTACCTCTTCTCTTCCTCTTTCGTTCCCTCCGGTGCCATCCTTAGATCTCGGGACGAGATCCTCTTGTAGTGGTGGAGTGTTGTAACGCCCCGAGACCGACGCTTCAGAAGACTTCCATATTTTCGTGATCGCCGTGTGTTTCATTTGTGCTTGCTCTTTTATTTTTGCATTGCATCATGTCATCATGCCTTTTCATTTTTTAAACTCAACTGTATAAATCGTATGGATCTTCGGTCCATTTAAACCGAGGGAATTCACGTGGTGATTCTCTTTATAACATATCCTCCCAATATTAGGGGGCTATAATAAATATTCCATCCCTTGGAAATTACCACAACACACTTGCAAAATATTCCATGCTTTACTTACTAATTTCCTCGTCTCCAAACTTTGCCCTAAATTCTTTCTTCACTTTCCGGAGCTCCGCCAAAAAATGCGAACATTTTTGGACCTTCCCAAACCTCACTTCCTATTCGAATCATTTGAATTTAAATCAAATGAGTTTGAATTTTACATCTTTCAATCTTTGCCTTTTCTATTTTCTCGGAACAAGCATATTTTTGTGAGTTCGGGAAAATTATCCCTATGCCCAAAATCCTTTCGTAACCCCCTCTTTCCTTTTTTTTTCTTTCAGTTATCTGTTTTAAATCTTTTTATAAAGAGAGGAGAGAGGAGCCAGCCCCAGTTGGGCCTCCAACCTCCTGCACCGGCCCAATTTGGTCCAACCTTCGCTGGGCCATCTACTCCTAGCCCAGCCGCACCTTAGACCGCGACCTGACCAAGCGGGCCTCCCGCGCCGGCCCATTGGCCCAGCTGCCTTCCTAACCCTAGCCACATCCCGATCGATCCCCTCCTCTCCTTCGTTTCCTCCTCGCGCCGTCAGCCCAGGGAGATGCTCACTCGATCCCCACTCCCTCCTTTCGCTCTCTCCCTCACGCAACGCACCCCGTGCCCGATCCCCTCGAGCCTCCTCTCCGTGCCCGACGGCCCTGCAGACGCCCGCCTCCGTTCGTCGGTGCCCGTCGCCGTGGATTTTCCCTCACGCCACCGGCCTCTGCTTCCCTGCTGCAGGCCGCGCCGCCGCCTTCTGCAACCCCGGTCTCCTCCTCGTCATCGCCTCATCTTCCGAGCACCGGCGTCGCCTCTAGCACCCACAGGTCCTGCGCCATGCCCCGCCTCCAGCCCTCGTCCACGACCGCGACTGTCTTCGTCGCCGCCAGCAGGAGCAGGAGCCCCATGGCTATCGCCGCCGTCCTGCCTACTCCGTTGGAGCTCCCCGCCGCCGGATCAGGAGCTCCGCCTCCCTGCTTCGCCTTCGCCTGCATGTCTCCTATTTGCCTTGCCCCTCCTCTGCTCCGCCTCCATCGCACCGAGGCCCCCGCCTCTATTTCCGGCCGCTACCAGCAAGCAGCTTCATCGGAGCCACGTCCGCTGTGCCAAGCCCCTGCCTGCTTCGCCAAGTTCGCCGCTACTGAGCCCCGTTGCTTCCTCCCTGAATGGTTTTCGCCAAGTCCCTCGAAGGCCACGGACGCCTGGTACAACTACATGACCTGAACGCAAGTTCCACGACGACCCAAGTACCACGACTTCGCCTCTTGCTTGACAAGTGCCACATGGAAACGCCAAGTACCCCTACGCGCGAAGACGCCAAGACCATTTCGGGATTCATCAAATACCGCTACTGATGGCTCGAACATCTATGAAAACGTGTATGACCGCCGTCGAAACTGCAAAGTACCTCTACGAACGGATATTGCCAAGTGCCATGATACCGATGACATCCACTACAACTGTCGCCGAGGGTTTCATCAAGTTCAACTACATTGACTACGAACGGTGATGACCCTGAACATCTACGTAACGTGTACCACTACCGCCGTCTTCGGAATCGCTAAGAACGACAAGTACCTTGATGCCCGATGCATAGAAAAACTACCGTCGACCCCCGAAGACCCCGTGGATGTCAAGTTCCTCGTTGTGACCCCGAACACCTACGGAGTGTGTACAACTACGAAGCGAGAACGACTACTTCCACTATGAATGTCCCGAGAACGTCTACTTCCTCTACTTTGCACCGAACGAGAACCGTCCCTTTTGCACGCTTCGAAGGTATAACCCCGAGACGACCGTCCGAGAACGTTTGCATGTGTTGTATGAGATGCACCCGTTGTCTGCACCGTGTCCGAGTTGTCACTTGCTCAGTCCTCCTCTTTTGCCGCTAACCTATGGGGACCCGGTATCCGGGAGCACCCCACCATCCTTGCATGACACGCTTCCGTCACTTTTCCTTTTGCACCGGTATCTCCGTGGGCTACCGGATCATTGGATTGTTGTCGTGGCATCATTTTTGGATTCGTTGTCGTGGCACCCTTTTCGTTTCCGCCACGATGACAAATGCTTCATAATGCTCTTGTCAACTTTTAATAAAAATTGCATAAACTTGCACATGTCATCCGCATCATGATAACAACATTTAAAATGTTAAAATTGTTGTTTGCTTTAATTTGCTAAATGCATATGGGATTTACCGGATTTGTTGTTTGTTATTTCCGGCCTCTTTTAAACTTGCCTAAATGTTTAGTTTACTTATGCTCCACCTCTTGCCATGTTTAACAATATTTAATATTGTTGGATACATAAACGAGATCGAACTAAATAACTTGTTGTGGTGTTCCGTCAATATGCAACTCATTGCATATTGAGCTCCACTTAATTTGTAGAATTGCTTGTGCACTTTGCCATGCCATGCATATTTAAACCTGACATGCATCATACTTGGTTGTGCATCATGCCATGTTATGCGGTGGTTGTTTACTATGTTGTTTGCTTCTTTCCGGTGTTGCTTCTTTGGGTTAGTTCTGAAGGAAATATGCCCTAGAGGCAATAATAAAGTTATTATTTATTTCCTTATATCATGATAAATGTTTATTATTCATGCTAGAATTGTATTAACCGAAAACATAATACATGTGTGAATACATAGACAAACAGAGTGTCACTAGTATGCCTCTACTTGACTAGCTCGTTAATCAAAGATGGTTATGTTTCCTAACCATGGACAAAGAGTTATTATTTGATTAACGGGATCACATCATTAGTTGAATGATCTGATTGACATGACCCATTCCATTAGCTTAGCACCCGATCATTTAGTATGTTGCTATTGCTTTCTTCATGACTTATACATGTTCCTATGACTATGAGATTATGCAACTCCCGTTTGCTAGAGGAACACTTTGTGTGCTACCAAACGTCACAACGTAACTGGGTGATTATAAAGGAGTTCTACAGGTGTTTCCAAAGGTACATGTTGGGTTGGCGTATTTCGAGATTAGGATTTGTCACTCCGATTGTCGGAGAGGTATCTCTGGGCCCTCTCGGTAATGCACATCACTTAAGCCTTGCAAGCATTGCAACTAATGAGTTAGTTGCGGGATGATGTATTACAGAACGAGTAAAGAGACTTGCCGGTAACGAGATTGAACTAGGTATGGGATACCCACGATCGAATCTCGGGCAAGTAACATACCGATGACAAAGGGAACAACGTATGTTGTTATGCGGTCTGACCGATAAAAGATCTTCGTAGAATATGTAGGAGCCAATATGAGCATCCAGGTTCCGCTATTGGTTATTGACCGGAGACGTGTCTCGGTCATGTCTACATTGTTCTCGAACCCGTAGGGTCCGCACGCTTAAGGTTACGATGACAGTTATATTATGAGTTTATGCATTTTGATGTACCGAAGGTTGTTCGGAGTCCCGGATGTGATCATGGACATGACGAGGAGTCTCGAAATGGTCGAGACATAAAGATTGATATATTGGAAGCCTATGTTTGAATATCGGAAGTGTTCCGGGTGAAATCGGGATTTTACCGGAGTACCGGGAGGTTACCGGAACCCCCCGGGAGCTATATGGGCCTAAGTGGGCCTTAGTGGAAAAGAGAAGGGGCAGCCCAAGATGGGCCGCGCGCCCCTCCCCTCCCTTGGTCCAAATAGGACAAGGAGAGGGGGCCGGCCCCCCTCTCTCTTTTCCCCCCTCC
>NC_041382.1:65096749-65131143 GCF_002162155.2 Triticum dicoccoides | reverse complement strand
CTTTATATACGGAGGCAAGGGCACCCCAGAGACACACAAGTTGATTCACATGATCATATTCTTAGCCGTGTGCGGTGCCCCCTTCCACCATAGTCCTCGATAATATTGTAGTGGTGCTTAGGCGAAGCCCTGCTGCAGTAGTACATCAAGATCGTCACCACGCCGTCGTGCTGACGGAACTCTTCCCCAACACTTTGCTGGATCGGAGTCCGGGGATCGTCAGTGAGCTGAACGTGTGCTAAAACTCGGAGGTGCCGTAGTTTCGGTGCTTGATCGGTCGGGCTGTGAAGACGTACGACTACATCAACCAAATGCTTCTGTTGTCGATCTACAAGGGTACGTAGATCACACTCTCCCCTCGTTGCTATGCATCACCATGATCTTGCGTGTGCGTAGGAATTTTTTTGAAATTACTACGAAACCCAACAGTGGCATCCGAGCCTAGGTTTTATGGTTTGATGTTATATGCACGAGTAGAACACAAGTGAGTTGTGGGCGATATAAGTCATACTGCTTACCAGCATGTCATACTTTGGTTCGGCGGTATTGTTGGATGAAGCGGCCCGGACCGACATTACGCGTACGCTTACGCGAGACTGGTTCTACCGCCGAGCTTTGCACACAGGTGGCTGGCGGGTGTCAGTTTCTCCAACTTTAGTTGAACCGAGTGTGGCTACGCCCGGTCCTTGCGAAGGTTAAAACAACACCAACTTGACAAACTATCGTTGTGGTTTTTGATGCGTAGGTAAGAACGGTTCTTGCTAAGCCCGTAGCAGCCACGTAAAACTTGCAACAACAAAGTAGAGGACGTCTAACTTGTTTTTGCAGGGCATGTTTGTTGGGGAACGCAGTAATTTCAAAATTTTCCTACGCACACGCAAGATCATGGTGATGAATAGCAACGAGAGGGGAGAGTGTTGTCTACGTACCCATGCAGACCGACTGCGGAAGCGTTGACGCAACGTAGAGGAAGTAGTCGTACGTCTTCCCGATCCGATCGATCCAAGCACCGTTACTCCGGCACCTCCGAGTTCTTAGCACACGTACAGCTCGATGACGATCCCCGGGCTCCGATCCAGCAAAGCGTCGAGGAGGAGTTCCGTCAGCACGACGGCGTGGTGACGATCTTGATGTTCTACCGTCGCAGGGCTTCGCCTAAGCACCGCTACAATATGATCGAGGTGGAATATGGTGGCAGGGGGCACCGCACACGGCTAAGGAACGATCTCAAGGATCAACTTGTGTGTTCTAGGGTGCCCCCTACCTCCGTATATAAAGGAGCCAAGGGGGAGGGGGCGGCCGGCCAAGGAGGGCGCGCCAAGGGAGTCCTACTCCCTCTGGGAGTAGAATTCCCCCCCCCCCAATCCTAGTTGGAATAGGATTCCTCGAGGGGGGAAAGAGAGAGAGGGGGCCGGCCACCTCTCCTTGTCCTAATAGGACTAGGGGAGGGGGGAGGCGCGCGGCCCACCTTGGGCTGCCCCTTTCTCCTTTCCACTAAAGCCCACTAAGGCCCATATAGCTCCCGGGGGGTTCCGGCAACCTCCCGGTACTCCGGTAAAATCCCGATTTCACCCGGAACACTTCCAATATCCAAACATAGGCTTCCAATATATCAATCTTTATGTCTCGACCATTTCGAGACTCCTCGTCATGTCCATGATCACATCCGGGACTCCGAACAATCTTCAATACATCAAAATTCATAAACTCATAATAACTGTCATCATAACGTTAAGCGTGCGGACCCTACGGTTCGAGAACAATGTAGACATGATCGAGACACGTCTCCGGTCAATAACCAATAGCGGGACCTGGATGCCCATATTGGCTCCTACATATTCTACGAAGATCTTTATCGGTCAGACCGCATAACAACATACATTGTTCCTTTTGTCATCGGTATGTTACTTGCCCGAGATTTGATCGTCGGTATCCAATACCTAGTTCAATCTCGTTACCGGCAAGTCTCTTTACTCGTTCCGTAATACATCATCTCACAACTAACATATTAGTTGTAATGCTTGCAAGGCTTATGTGATGTGCATTACCGAGAGGGCCCAGAGATACCTCTCCGACAATCGGAGTGACAAATCCTAATCTCGAAATACACCAACCCAAAATCTACCTTTGGAGACACCTGTAGTACTCCTTTATAATCACCCAGTTACGTTGTGAAGTTTGGTAGTACCCAAAGTGTTCCTCCGGTAAACGGGAGTTGCATAATCTCATAGTCATAGGAACATGTATAAGTTATGAAGAAAGCAATAGCAACATACTAAACGATCTGGTGCTAAGCTAATGGAATGGGTCATGTCAATCAGATCATTCAACTAATGATGTGACCTCGTTAATCAAATAACAACTCTTTGTTCATGGTTAGGAAACGTAACCATCTTTGATTAACGAGCTAGTCAAGTAGAGGCATACTAGGGACACTTTATTTGTCTATGTATTCACACATGTATTATGTTTCCGGTTAATACAATTCTAGCATGAATAGTAAACATTTATCATGATATAAGGAAATAAATAATAACTTTATTATTGCCTCTAGGGCATATTTTCTTCAGTCTCCCACTTGCACTAGAGTCAATAATCTAGATTACACTGTAATGATTCTAACACCCATGGAGCCTTGGTGCTGATCATGTTTTGCTCGTGGAAGAGGCTTAGTCAACGGGTCTGCAACATTCAGATCCGTATGTATCTTGCAAATCTCTATGTCTCCCACCTGGACTAGATCCCGGATGGAATTGAAGCGTCTCTTGATGTGCTTGGTTCTCTTGTGAAATCTGGATTCCTTTGCTAAGGCAATTGCACCAGTATTGTCACAAAAGATTTTCATTGGACCCGATGCACTAGGTATGACACCTAGATCGGATATGAACTCCTTCATCCAGACTCCTTCATTTGCTGTTTCCGAAGCAGCTATGTACTCCACTTCACATGTAGATCCCGCTATGACGCTTTGTTTAGAACTGCACCAATTGATAGCTCCACCATTTAATGTAAACACGTATCCGGTTTGCGATTTAGAATCGTCCGGATCAGTGTCAAAGCTTGCATCAACGTAACCTTTTACAATGAGCTCTTTGTCACCTCCATATATGAGAAACATATCCTTAGTCCCTTTCAGGTATTTCAGGATGTTCTTGACCGCTGTCCAGTGATCCATTCCTGGATTACTTTGGTACCTCCCTGCTAAACTTATAGCAAGGCACACATCAGGTCTAGTACACAGCATTGCATACATGATAGAGCCTATGGCTGAAGCATAGGGAACATCTTTCATTTTCTCTCTATCTTCTGCAGTGGTCGGGCTTTGAGTCTTACTCAATTTCACACCTTGTAACACAGGCAAGAACCCTTTCTTTGCTTGATCCATTTTGAACTTTTTCAAAACTTTGTCAAGGTATGTGCTTTGTGAAAGTCCAATTAGGCGTCTTGATCTATCTCTATAGATCTTAATGCCTAATATATAAGCAGCTTCACCGAGGTCTTTCATTGAAAAACTCTTATTCAAGTATCCCTTTATGCTATCCAGAAATTCTATATTATTTCCAATCAGTAATATGTCATCTACATATAATATCAGAAATGCTACAGAGCTCCCACTCACTTTCTTGTAAATACAGGCTTCTTCAAAAGTCTGTATAAAACCAAATGCTTTGATCACACTATCAAAGCGTTTATTCCAACTCCGAGAGGCTTGCACCAGTCCATAAATGGATCGCTGGAGCTTGCATACTTTGTTAGCTCCCTTTGGATCGACAAAACCTTCTGGTTGCATCATATACAACTCTTCTTCCAGAAATCCATTCAGGAATGCAGTTTTGACATCCATCTACCAAATTTCATAATCATAAAATGCGGCAATTGCTAACATGATTCTGACAGACTTAAGCATCGCTACGGGTGAGAAGGTCTCATCGTAGTCAACCCCTTGAACTTGTCGAAAACCTTTTGCGACAAGTTGAGCTTTGTAGACAGTAACATTACCATCAGCGTCAGTCTTCTTCTTGAAGATCCATTTATTCTCAATTGATTGCCGATCATCGGGCAAGTCAACCAAAGTCCATACTTTGTTCTCATACATGGATCCCATCTCAGATTTCATGGCTTCAAGCCATTTTGCGGAATCTGGGCTCACCATCGCTTCTTCATAGTTCGTAGGTTCATCATGATCTAGCAGCATGATTTCCAGAACAGGATTACCGTACCACTCTGGTGCGGATCTCGCTCTGGTTGATCTACGTGGTTCAGTAGTATCTTGTCCTGAAGTTTCATGATTATCATCATTAGCTTCCTCACTAACTGGTGTAGGTGTCACTGAAACAGTTTTCTGTGATGTACTACTTTCCAATAAGGGAGCAGGTACAGTTACCTCATCAAGCTCTACTTTCCTCCCACTCACTTCTTTCGAGAGAAACTCCTTCTCTAGAAAGGATCCATTCTTAGCAACGAATGTCTTGCCTTCGGATCTGTGATAGAAGGTGTACCCAACAGTCTCCTTTGGGTATCCTATGAGGACACATTTCTCTGATTTGGGTTCGAGCTTATCAGGTTGAAGCTTTTTCACATAAGCATCGCAGCCCCAAACTTTAAGAAACGACAACTTTGGTTTCTTGCCAAACCATAGTTCATAAGGCGTCGTCTCAACGGATTTTGATGGTGCCCTATTTAACGTGAATGCGGCCGTCTCTAGAGCATAACCCCAAAATGATAGCGGTAAATCTGTAAGAGACATCATATATCGCACCATATCTAATAAAGTACGATTACGACGTTCGGACACACCATTACGCTGTGGTGTTCCGGGTGGCGTGAGTTGCGAAACTATTCCACAATTTTTCAAATGTACACCAAACTCGTAACTCAAATATTCTCCTCCACGATCAGATCGTAGAAACTTTATTTTCTTGTTACGATGATTTTCAACTTCACTCTGAAATTCTTTGAACTTTTCAAATGTTTCAGACTTATGTTTCATTAAGTAGATATACCCATATCTTCTTAAATCATCTGTGAAGGTGAGAAAATAACGATATCCGCCACGAGCCTCAATATTCATCGGACCACATACATCTGTATGTATGATTTCTAACAAATCTGTTGCTCTCTCCATAGTACCGGAGAACGGTGTTTTAGTCAACTTGCCCATGAGGCACGGTTCGCAAGTACCAAGTGATTCATAATCAAGTGGTTCCAAAAGCCCATCAGTATGGAGTTTCTTCATGCGTTTTACACCGATATGACCTAAACGGCAGTGCCACAAATAAGTTGCACTATCATTATCAACTATGCATCTTTTGGCTTCAACATTATGAATATGTGTATCACTACTATCGAGATTCATCAAAAATAGACCACTCTTCAAAGGTGCATGACCATAAAAGATATTACTCATATAAATAGAACAACCATTATTCTCTGATTTAAATGAATAACCGTCTCGCATCGAACAAGATCCAGATATAATGTTCATGCTCAACGCAGGCACCAAATAACAATTATTTAGGTCTAATACTAATCCCGAAGGTAGATGTAGAGGTAGCGTGCCGACCGCGATCACATCGACTTTGGAACCAATTCCCACGCGCATCGTCACCTCGTCCTTTGCTAGTGTTCACTTAATCCATAGTCCCTGTTTTGAGTTGCAAATATTAGCAACAGAACCAGTATCAAATACCCAGGTGCTACTGCGAGCATTAGTAAGGTACACATCAATAACATGTATATCACATATACCTTTGTTCACCTTGCCATCCTTCTTATCCGCCAAATACTTGGGGCAGTTCCGCTTCCAGTGACCAGTCTACTTGTAGTAGAAGCACTCAATTTCAGGCTTAGGTCCAGACTTGGGTTTCTTCTCTTGAGTAGCAACTTGCTTGCCGTTCTTTTTGAAGTTCCCCTTCTTCTTCCCTTTGCCCTTTTTCTTGAAACTAGTGGTCTTGTTGACCATCAACACTTGATGCTCCTTCTTGATTTCTACCTCCGCAGCTTTCAGCATCGCGAAGAGCTCGGGAATAGTCTTATTCATCCCTTGCATATTATAGTTCATCACGAAGCTCTTGTAGCTTGGTGGCAGTGATTGGAGAATTCTGTCAATGACGCAATCATCTGGAAGATTAACTCCCAATTGAATCAAGTGATTATTATACCCAGACATTTTGAGTATATGCTCACTGACAGAACTGTTCTCCTCCATCTTGCAGCTATAGAACTTATTGGAGACTTCATATCTCTCAATCCGGGCATTTGCTTGAAATATTAACTTCAACTCCTGGAACATCTCATATGCTCCATGACGTTCAAAACGTCGTTGAAGTCCCGATTCTAAGCCGTAAAGCATGGCACACTAAACTATCGAGTAGTCATCAGCTTTGCTCTGCCGGACGTTCATAACATCTGGTGTTGCTCCAGCAGCAGGCCTGGCACCCAGCGGTGCTTCCAGGACGTAATTCTTCTGTGCAGCAATGAGGATAATCCTCAAGTTACGGACCCAGTCCGTGTAATTGCTACCATCATCTTTCAACTTTGCTTTCTCAAGGAACGCATTAAAATTCAACGGAGCAACAGCACGAGCCATCTATCTACGATCAACATAAACAAGCAAGATATTGTCAGGTACTAAGTTCATGATAAGTTTAAGTTCAATTAATCAAATTACTTAAGAACTCCCACTTAGATAGACATCCCTCTAATCCTCTAAGTGATCACGTGATCCAAATCAACTAAACCATAACCGATAATCACGTGAGATGGAGTAGTTTTCAATGGTGAACATCGTTATGTTGATCATATTTACTATATGATTCACGCTCGACCTTTCGGTCTCCGTGTTCCGAGGCCATATCTGCATATGCTAGGCTCGTCAAGTTTAACCTGAGTATTCTGCGTGTGAAAAAACTATCTTGCACCCGTTGTAGATGGATGTAGAGCTTATCACACCCGATCATCACGTGGTGTCTGGGCACGACGAACTTTGGCAATGGTGCATACTCAGGGAGAACACTTCTTGATAATTTAGTGCGAGATCATCTTATAATGCTACCGTCAATCAAAGCAAGATAAGATGCATAAAAAGATAAACATCACATGCAATCAATATAAGTGATATGATATGGCCATCATCATCTTGTGCTTGTGATCTCCATCTCCGAAGCACCGTCATGATCACCATCATCACCGGCGCGACACCTTGATCTCCATCATAGCATCGTTGTCGTCTCGCCAATCTTATGCTTCCACGACCATCGCTACCGCTTAGTGATAAAGTAAAGCATTACATCGCGATTGCATTGCATACAATAAAGCGACAACCATATGGCTCCTGCCAGTTGCCGATAACTCGGTTACAAAACATGATCATCTCATACAATAAAATTTAGCATCATGCCTTGACCATATCACATCACAACATGCCCTGCAAAAATAAGTTAGACGTCCTCTACTTTGTTGTTGCAAGTTTTACGTGCCTGCTACGGGCTTAAGTAAGAACCAATCTCACCTACGCATCAAAACCACAACGATAGTTTGTCAATTTGACTCCGTTTTAACCTTCGCAAGGACTGGGCGTAGCCATACTCGGTTCAACTAAAGTTGGAGAGACAGTCGCCCGCAAGCCACCTATGTGCAAAGCACGTCGGGGGAACTGGTCTCGCGTAAGCGTACGTGTAATGTTGGTCCGGGTCGTCTCGTACAACAATACCGCCGAACCATAGTATGACATGCTGGTAGGCAGTATGACTTATATCGCCCACAACTCACTTGTGTTCTACTCGTGCATATAACATCAACATATAAAACCTAGGCTCGGATACCACTGTTGGGGAACGCAGTAATTTCAAAATTTTCCTACGCACACGCAAGATTATGGTGATGCATAGCAACAAGAGGGGAGAGTGTTGTCTACGTACCCATGCAGATCGACTGCGGAAGCGTTGACGCAACGTAGAGGAAGTATTCGTATGTCTTCCCGATCCGACCGATCCAAGCACCGTTACTCCGGCACCTCCGAGTTCTTAGCACACGTACAGCTTGATGACGATCCCCGGGCTCCGATCCAGCAAAGCGTCAGGGAGGAGTTCCGTCAGCATGACGGCGTGGTGACGATCTTGATGTTCTACCATCGCAGGGCTTCGCCTAAGCACCGCTACAATATGATCGAGGTGGAATATGGTGGCAGGGGGCACCGCACACGGCTAAGGAACGATCTCAAGGATCAACTTGTGTGTTCTAGGGTGCCCCCTGCCTCCGTATATAAAGGAGCCTAGGGGGAGGGGGCGGCCGGCCAAGGAGGGCGCGCCAAGGGAGTCCTACTCCCTCTGGGAGTAGAACCCCCCCCCCCCCCAATCCTAGTTGGAATAGGATTCCTCGAGGGGGGAAAGAGAGAGAGGGGGCCGGCCACCTCTCCTTGTCCTAATAGGACTAGGGGAGGGGGGAGGCGCGCGGCCCACCTTGGGCTGCCCCTTTCTCCTTTCCACTAAAGCCCACTAAGGCCCATATAGCTCCCGGGGGGTTCCGGCAACCTCCCGGTACTCCGGTAAAATCCCGATTTCACCCGGAACACTTCCAATATCCAAACATAGGCTTCCAATATATCAATCTTTATGTCTCGACCATTTCGAGACTCCTCGTCATGTCCATGATCACATCCGGGACTCCGAACAATCTTCGATACATCAAAATTCATAAACTCATAATAACTGTCATCGTACCGTTAAGCGTGCGGACCTTACGGTTCGAGAACAATGTAGACATGACCGAGACACGTCTCCGGTTAATAACCAATAGCGGGACCTGGATGCCCATATTGGCTCCTACATATTCTATGAAGATCTTTATCGGTCAGACCGCATAACAACATACGTTGTTCCTTTTGTCATCGGTATGTTACTTGCCCGAGATTTGATCGTCGGTATCCAATACCTAGTTCAATCTCGTTACCGGCAAGTCTCTTTACTCGTTCCGTAATACATCATCTCACAACTAACATATTAGTTGTAATGCTTGCAAGGCTTATGTGATGTGCATTACCGAGAGGGCCCAGAGATACCTCTCCGACAATCGGAGTGACAAATCCTAATCTCGAAATACACCAACCCAACATCTACCTTTGGAGACACCTGTAGTACTCCTTTATAATCACCCAGTTACGTTGTGACGTTTGGTAGTACCCAAAGTGTTCCTCGGTAAACGGGAGTTGCATAATCTCATAGTCATAGGAACATGTATAAGTTATGAAGAAAGCAATAGCAACATACTAAACGATCGGGTGCTAAGCTAATGGAATGGGTCATGTCAATCAGATCATTCAACTAATGATGTGACCTCGTTAATCAAATAACAACTCTTTGTTCATGGTTAGGAAACATAACCATCTTTGATTAACGAGCTAGTCAAGTAGAGGCATACTAGTGACACTTTGTTTGTCTATGTATTCACACATGTATTATGTTTCCGGTTAATACAATTCGAGCATGAATAATAAACATTTATCATGATATAAGGAAATAAATAATAACTTTATTATTGCCTCTAGGGCATATTTCCTTCAATGTTGTGATGTGATATGGTCAAGACGTGATGAGATATAAATTGTTGTATGAGATTATCATGTTTTTTTGAAGTTATCGACAACTGGCAAAATCCTTATGGTTGTCTCTCTATTGCATAAGATGCAAGCGCCCAATAACTGCTTTACTTTATCGCTATGCGATAGCAATAGTTGCAAGAGCAATTGTTGGCGAGACGACCACGTGACGACACATTGATATAGATCAAGATGATGGAGATCATGGTGTCATGCCAATGATAGAGATCATAACAGTACTTTGGAGATGGAAATCAAAGGCGCAAGATGATGATGGCTATATCATGTCACATATTTTGATTGCATATGATGTTTATCTTTTATACATCTTATTTTGCTTAGTTTGACGATAGCATTTTAAGATGATCTCTCACTAATTATCAAGAAGTGTTCTCCCTGAGAATGCACCGTTGCGAAAGTTCTTCGTGTTGAGACACCACGTGATGATCGGGTGTGATAGGCTCTACGTTCAAATGCAACGGGTGCAAAACAGTTGCACACGCGGAATACTCAGGTTATACTTGACGAGCCAAGCATATACAGATATGGCCTCGGAACACGGAGACCGAAAGGTCGAGCGTGAATCATATAGTAGATATGATCAACATAGTGATGTTCACCAATGAAACTTCTCCATCTCACGTGATGATCGGACATGGTTTAGTTGATTTGGATCACGTGATCACTTAGAGGATTAGAGGGATGCCTATCTAAGTGGGAGTTCTTAAGTAATATGATTAATTGAACTTAAATTTATCATGAACTTAGTCCTGGTAGTATTTTGCAAATTATGTTGTAGATCAATAGCTCGCATTGTTGCTTCCCTGTGTTTATTTTGATATGTTCCTAGAGAAAATTGTGTTGAAAGATGTTAGTAGCAATGATGCGGATTGGATCCGTGATCTGAGGTTTATCCTCATTGCTGCACAGAAGAATTATGTCCTTGATGCACCGCTAGGTGACGGACCTATTGCAGGAGCAGATGCAGACGTTATGAACGTTTGGCTAGCTCAATATGATGACTACTTGATAGTTTAGTGCACCATGCTTAATGGCTTAGAATCGGGACTTCAAAGACGTTTTGAACGTCATGGAACATATGAGATGTTCCAGGAGTTGAAGTTAATATTTCAAGCAAATACCCGAGTTGAGAGATATGAAGTCTCCAACAAGTTCTATAGCTAAAAGATGGAGGAGAATCGCTCAACTAGTGAGCATGTGCCCAGATTGTCTGAGTACTACAATCGCTTGAATCAAGTGGGAGTTAATCTTCCAGATAAGATAGTGATTGACAGAATTCTCTAGTCACCATCACCAAGTTAGTAGAACTTCATGATGAACTATGATATGCAAGGGATAACGGAAACGATTCCCAAGCTCTTCGTAATGCGGAAATTGATAAAGGTAGAAATCGAAAAAAAACATCAAGTGTTGATGGTAGACAAGACCACTAGTTTCAAGAAAAGGGCAGAGGGAAGAAGGGGAACTTCAAGAAGAACAGCAAGCAAGTTGCTGCTCAAGTGAAGAAGCCCAAGTCTGATCCTAAGCCTGAGACTAAGTGCTTCTACTGCAAAGGGACTGGTCACTGGAAGCAGAACTACCCCAAGTGATTGGCAGATAAGAAGGATGGCAAAGTGAACATAAGTATATTTGATATACATGTTATTGATGTGTACTTTACTAGTGTTTATAGCAACCCCTCAGTATTTGATACTAGTTCAGTTGCTAAGATTAGTAACTCGAAACGGGAGTTGCATAATAAAGACTAGTTGAGGGTGAAGTGACGATGTGTGTTGGAAGTGGTTCCAAGATTGATATGATCATCATCGCACACTCCCTATACTTTCGGGATTAGTGTTGAACCTGAATAAGTGTTATTTGGTGTTTGTGTTGAGCATGAATATGATTTGATCATGTTTATTGTAATACGGTTATTCATTTAAGTAAGAGAATAAATTGTTGTTCTGTTTACATGAATAAAACCTTATATGGTTACACACCCAATGAAAATAGTTCGTTGGATCTCGATCGTAGTGATACACATAATCATAATATTGAAACCAAAAGATGCAAAGTTAATAATGATAGTGCAACTTATTTGTGGCACTGCCGTTTAGGTCATATTGGTGTAAAGCGCATGAAGAAACTCCATGCTGATGGGATTTTGGAATCACTTGATTATGAATCACTTGACGATTGCGAACCATGCCTCATGGGCAAGATGACTAAGACTCCGTTCTCCGGAGCGAGCAAATGACTTATTGGAAATAATACATACTGATGTATGCGGTCTGATGAGTGTTTAGGCTCACGGCAAGTATCGTTATTTTCTGAACTTCACAGATGATTTGAGCAGATATGGGTATATCTACTTGATGAAACATAAGTCTGAAACATTTGAAAAGTTCAAAGAATTTCAGAGTGAAGTGGAAAATCATCGTGACAAGAAAAAAAAGTTTCTACGATCTGATCGCGGAGACAAATATTTGAGTTACGAGTTTGGTCTTCAATTAAAACAATGTGGAATAGTTTCACAAACTCATGCCACATGGAACACCACAGCATAATGGTGTGTCCGAACGTCATAACCGTACTTTATTGGATATAGTGCAATCTATGATGTCTCTTACCGATCTACCACTATCGTTTTGGGGGTTATGCATTAGAGACAGCTGCATTCACGTTAAATGGGGGACCATCTAAATCCGTTGAGACGACACCGTGTGAACTATGGTTTGGCAAGAAACCTAAGCTGTCGTTTCTTAAAGTTTGGAGTTGCGATGCTTATGTGAAAAAGTTTCATCTCGATAAGCTCAAACTCAAATCGGAGAAATATGTCTTCATAGGATACCCAAAGGAGACAGTTGGGTACACCTTCTATCACAGATCCGAAGGCAAGACATTCGTTGCTAAGAATGGATCCTTTCTAGAGAAGGAGTTTCTCTCGAAAGAAGTGAGTGGGAGGAAAATAGAAAACTTGATAAGGTAATTGTACCTTCTCCCGTATTGGAAAATAATTCATCACAGAAATATGTTCCTGTGACTACTACACCAATTAGTGAGGAAGCTAATGATGATGATCATGTAACTTCAGATCAAGTTACTACCGAATCTCGTAGGTAAACCAGAGTAAGATCCGCACCAGAGTGGTACGGTAATCCTATTCTGGAGGTCATGTTACTTGACCATGACGAACCTACGAACTATGAGGAAGTAATGATGAGCCCAGATTCCGATAAATGGCTTGAGGCCATGAAATCTGAGATAGGATCCATGTATGAGAACAAAGTGTGGACTTTGGTGGACTTGCCCGAGGATCGGCAAGCCATTGATAATAAATGGATCTTCAAGAGGAAGACGGACACGGATAGTAGTGTTACTATCTACAAAGCTAGAATTGTCGCAAAAAGGTTTTCGACAAGTTCAAGGTGTTGACTACGATGAGAGTTTCTCACTCGTATCTATGCTTAAGTCTGTCCGAATCATGTTAGCAATTGCCACATTTTATGAAATCTGGCAAATGGATAAACAAAACTGCATTCCTTAATGGATTTATTAAAGAAGAGTTGTATGTGATGCAACAAGATGGTTTTGTCAATCCTAAAGGTGCTAACAAAATATGCAAGCTCCAGCGATCCATTTATGGACTGGTGCAAGCATCTCGGAGTTGGAATATACGCTTTGATAAGTTGATCAAAGCATATAGTTTTATACAGACTTGCGGTGAAGCCTGTATTTACAAGAAAGTGAGTGGGAGCACTACAACATTTCTGATAAGTATATGTGAATGACATATTGTTGATCGGAAATAATGTAGAATTATTCTGCAAAGCATAAAGGAGTGTTTGAAAGGAGTTTTTCAAAGAAAGACCTCGGTGAAGCTGCTTACATATTGAGTATAAAGATCTATAGAGATAGATCAATACGCTTGATAAGTTTTTTCAATGAATACATACCTTGACAAGATTTTGAAGTAGTTCAAAATGGAACAGTCAAAGAAAAAGTTTCTTGCCTGTGTTACAAGGTGTGAAGTTGAGTAAGACTCAAAGCCCGACCACGGCAGAAGATAGAAAGAGAATGAAAGTCATTCCCTATGCCTCAGTCATAGGTTCTATAAAGTATGCCATGCTGTGTACCCGATCTATTGTATATCATATAGTGTGTTAAGAGAGGGAGTACAATAGTGATCTAGGAGTAGATCAATGGACAGCGGTCAAAATTATCCTTACTGGAATAAGGATATGTTTCTCGATTACGGAGGTGACAAAAGGTTCATCGTAAAGGGTTACGTTGATGCAAGTTTTGACACTGATCCAGATGATTCTAAGTCTCAATCTGGATACATATTGAAAGTGGAAGCAATTAGCTAGAGTAGCTCCATGTAGAGCATTGTTGACATAGAAATTTGCAAAAATATGCGGATCTGAATGTGACAGACCCGTTGACTAAACTTCTCTCACAAGCAAAACATGATCACTTTTTGGGTCTTAATCACATAGCGATGTGAACTAGATTATTGAATCTAGTAAACCCTTTGGGTGTTAGTCACATGGAGATGTGAACCAATCACATAAAGATGTGAACTATTGATGTTAAATCACATGGCGATGTGATCTAGATTATTGACTCTAGTGCAAGTGGGAGAATGAAGGAAATATGCCCCAGAGGCAATAATAAAGTTATTATTTATTTCCTTATATCATGATAAATGTTTATTATTCATGCTAGAATTGTATTAATCGGAAACATAATACACGTGTGAATACATAGACAAACAGAGTGTCACTAGTATGCCTCTACTTGACTAGCTCGTTAATCAAAGATGGTTATGTTTCCTAACCATGGACAAAGTGTTATTAATTGATTAACGGGATCACATCATTAGTTGAATGATCTGATTGACATGACCCATTCCATTAGCTTAGCACCCGATCGTTTAGTATGTTGCTATTGCTTTCTTCATGACTTATACATGTTCCTATGACTATGAGATTATGCAACTCCCGTTTGCCAGAGGAACACTTTGTGTGCTACCAAACTCACAACGTAACTGGGTGATTATAAAGGAGCTCTACAGGTGTTTCCAAAGGTACATGTTGGGTTGGCGTATTTCGAGATTAGGATTTGTCACTCCGATTGTCGGAGAGGTATCTCTGGGCCCTCTCGGTAATGCACATCACTTAAGCCTTGCAAGCATTGCAACTAATGAGTTAGTTGTGGGATGATGTATTACAGAACGAGTAAAGAGACTTGCCGGTAATGAGATTGAACTAGGTATGGGATACCGACGATCGAATCTCGGGCAAGTAACATACCGATGACAAAGGGAACAACGTATGTTGTTATGTGGTCTGACCGAAAAAGATCTTCGTAGAATATGTAGGAGCCAATATGAGCATCCAGGTTCCGCTATTGGTTATTGACCGGAGACGTGTCTCGGTCATGTCTACATTGTTCTCGAACCCGTAGGGTCCGCACGCTTAAGGTTACGATGATAGTTATATAATGAGTTTATGCATTTTGATGTACCGAAGGTTGTTCGGAGTCCCGGATGTGATCACGGACATGATGAGGAGTCTCGAAATGGTCGAGACATAAAGATCGATATATTGGAAGCCTATGTTTGGATATCGGAAGTGTTCCGGGTGAAATCGGGATTTTACCGGAGTACCGGGAGGTTACCGGAACCCCCCGGGAGCTATATGGGCCTAAGTGGGACTTAGTGGAAAAGAGAAGGGGCAGCCCAAGATAGGCCGCGCGCCCCTCCCCTCCCTTGGTCCGAATAGGACAAGGAGAGGGGGCCGGCCCCCTCTCTCTTTTCCCCCCTCCGCGAATCCTATTCCAACTAGGATTGGGGGGGAATCCTACTCCCAGAGGGAGTAGGACTCCTCCTGGCTCGCCTCTCCTAGGCCGGCCGCACCCCCCCTTGAGCCTTTATATACGAAGGCAGGGGCACCCCAGAGACACACAAGTTGATTCACGTGATCATTTTCTTAGCCGTGTGCGGTGCCCCCTTCCACGATAGTCCTCGATAATATTGTAGTGGTGCTTAGGCGAAGCCCTGCTGCAGTAGTACATCAAGATCGTCACCACGCCGTCGTGCTAACGGAACTCTTCCTCGACACTTTGCTGGATCAGAGTCCGGGGATCGTCATCGAGCTGAACGTGTGCTAAAACTCGAAGGTGCCGTAGTTTTGGTGCTTGATCGGTCGGGCCGTGAAGACGTACGACTACATCAACCAAACGCTTCCGTTGTCGATCTACAAGGGTACGTAGATCACACTCTCCCCTCGTTGCTATGCATCACCATGATCTTGCGTGTGCGTAGGAATTTTTTTGAAATTAGTACGAAACCCAACAAGTTCCGATAACGTCGCGTTTGTGAGGATTCCTTCGACTACGTCCGTTTGTCTTCTTCATGGACTCGTTCTTCTTCCTTGCGGGATCTCAGGCAAGATGGCCATACCCTCGAAATCACTTCTATCTTTGCTTGCTAGTTGTTCGCTCTTTTGCTATGCCGCGATACCTACCACTTGCTATATCATGCCTCCCATATTGCCATGTCAAGCCTCCAACCCACCTTTCTAGCAAACCGTTGTTTGGCTATGTTACCGCTTTGCTCAGCCCCTCTTATAGCGTTGCTAGTTGCATGTGAAGATGGAGTTTGTTCCATGTTGGAACATGATTATTGTTGGGATATCACAATATCTCTTATTTATTTAACGCACCTATATACTTGGTAAAGGGTGGAAGGCTCGGCCTTATGCCCGGTGTTTTGTTACACTCTTGACGCCCTAGTTTCCGTCATACCGGTGTTATGTTCTTTGATTTTGCGTTCCTTACGCGGTTGGGTTATAATGGGAACCCCTTGACAGTTCGCCTTGAATAAAACTCCTCCAGCAAGGATCAACCTTGGTTTTACCATTTGCCACCTAAGACTTTTTCCCTTGGGTCCTGCAGACTCAAGGGTCATCTTTATTTAAACCCCCGGGCCAGTGCTCCTCTAAGTGTTGGTCCAAACTAGAGCACCGTGCAGGGCCATCCCTTGGCAACTTGGTTCACGTCGGCTCTTGTACGCTTAGCTTATCCGGTGTGCCCTGAGAACGAGATATGTGTAGCTCCTATCAGGATTTGTCGGCACAGCGGGTGTTCTTGCTGGTCTTGTTTTACCATTGTCGAAATGTCTTGTAACCGGGATTCCGAGTCTGATTGGGTCTTCCTGGGAGAAGGAATATCCTTCGTTGACCGTGAGAGCTTGTGATGGGCTAAGTTGGGACACCCCTGCAGGGTTTTGAAGTTTCGAAAGCCATGCCCGCGGTTATGGGCAGATGGGAATTTGTTAATGTCCGGGTTGTAGAGAACTTGGCACTTAACGTAATTAAAATGCATCAACCGCGTGTGTAGCCGTGATGGTCTCTTTCCGACGGAGTTCGGGAAGTGAACACGGTCTTGGTGTTATGCTTGAACGTAAGTAGCTTCAGGATCACTTCTTGATCACATCTAGTTCACGACCATGCTTTGCTTCTCTTCTCGCTCTCATTTGCGTAAGTTAGCCACCATATATGCTAGTGCTTGCTGCAGCTCCACCTCACCACCTTTTTCCTACCCATAAGCCTAAATAGTCTTGATCGCGAGGGTGTGAGATTGCTGAGTCCCCGTGACTCACAGATTACTTCCAAAACCAGTTGTAGGTGCCGATGATGACCGTGCAGGTGACGCAACCGAGCTCAAGGAGGAGCTCGATGAAGATCGTGTCCGTTGTGTTGTTTTGTTTCCAGTCGATCAGTAGTGGAGCCTAGTTGGGGTGATCGGGGACCTATTGCAATAGGGCTAGTCTTTCTTTATTTGGTTCCGTAGTCGGACCTTGATTGTAATTCTGGATGATGTAATGCTATTTTATGTATTGTGTGAAGTGGCGATTGTAAGCCAACTCTTTATCTCTTTTTTATTCAGTACATGGGATGTGTAAAGATTACCCCTCTTGCGACATGCCTACAATGCGGTTATGCCTCTAAGTCGTGCTCCGACACGTGGGAGATATAGCCGCATAGTGGGTGTTACAAGTTGGTATCAGAGCCTTCCCCGACTTAGGAGCCCCCTGCTTGATCGAATCGCTGGCGTTGTTGAGTCTAGAAAAATATTTTGAGTCTTATAGGATTATATATATCAGAGAGTAGGATTCTTTTTACTCCTCAGTCCCTTCATCGCTCTGGTGAGGCTTCCTGACATAGAGTTTTGACTCTTCTCTTCTCAAATTTCACGGAAATTTTTGTTAGGATCACCCGGGTATCTTGGAATCGTTCCAATAGTCTTGTGACGAGAATATTGTTCTTGGTGCCTCCTGACATTTAGGGGTTGTGGCACTGTCCCGGGGAGTTGAGCTCCGAGGTGTTGGCGTCACAATTTTATCGTTGCAGTTCTGGAATACCTGAGTTCGCCGACATCGAAAATCTCTTTTATGCAGTTGGTGGTGAGATAACCTCGATGCCACCCAGTACTGGGGAGGGAGTTCGGGAGTATTGCCATAACTCGTATAATGGATGCTTTTCGAAGGTTGAGGTAAATGATTTCCGAAGGTTTCTTGGTTATGTGTTGAAGGATGGATACGGCTGGATGTAGGATTTGTTAGTATGGGTGAGATATTATGCTTCCCCTGTATCCCCAACACCTGATTGCATAACTAGAAAGTTTCGGGAGTTTATAAGTGGGAATTCAAGTAGCTCTTAGGATATCTTTCTGACATATGCATGACATGAGATTGGGGTTCGACGTCTAGTGGTCCGTCCATCCACGGTTGGTTTTACAGTGGTGTCGTTGTGTCTTAAAGTGTCCTTGGCTATGCTGACTCGGGGACGCTTCGTATGTCATGTGCACTGCCTTGTACATGATGGTGCTGTACGATCGATCTCGTGTGGGCCCCACCACGAAAACTTCGGACGAAATTTCTATCATATGTTTGTTCCGGCTTATTTTGCAAGCCAATCCTTTGTTATGTTTTCAGTTGTGGTATTCGAGTTGCTTTGAAGTCAAGTGTTGATTCCATACCTTTTCTAAGCGGCGTTCTCATATTTCTATGGGAATACTAATTCTTCTTGATCATCGAGATCGTCATGTCAATCCTTTTCAACCAGCGCTTCTCGTCAAGTGGATCCGATCTTTTCAACATTTGCAAGATCCAATCTCAGTTTTCGTCAACGATGCTCATTTCTTCCGTCCCAAGCTGTCTTTGTTTTTCCCTTCCTCCCACCCTTTCTTTTCTTCAAGGACTCGGATTACTTAATCAAGTATCCATCTTATTGATGTGAAGTCTTTCCATTCTTTTCCGTCAATGTTCTTATCCGGTGATTCTCGAGAAGATTGTAACGAAGCTTCAAGTTCAATATTGTTCATTCTTTTCCTTCTCCGGTGGATTCAATGCAAGCTTTCGGTGTTGATCATATCTTTTTCATTGGTTCACATGCTTTCCATGTTCGAAGTCCTTACCGAAGACTCTCTTAACTGTTCACCTCTCTCTATTCATTTGTTCCGGAGTGCCGAAGATATCTCAGAAGATTCGTGTTTTCACTCCTAATCCGTTCAGGCTATTTCGAGATTGTTTTCTCATTCAAGCCATTTAATTTAACCAGCGCAATCGATCTTTTAAATCCTTCTACTGTGTTTCTTTTGAGTGGGCCCTAACCCACAAGTCTTTTCCCAGGATCTTACCTGACTCTTCTAATTTTCCCGGAGTTACTTTCAAAAATCTTTTTAAAGTTTCACGTAAGAATGAATTATCATCAGTCAAATGCCTTCTTCCAAGATCTTTCACATTCGTTTCATCATTGGTTCAACCTTCCTAATTTCCATTCCGGACTGCCCCAACAATTCATGACGGTGTTTCTCGTCGCCATTCTCGGATTTTGAAGACCGAAGAAGAGTTTCTCTTAAATCTTGCTCCATTCTCTTCAAGATTCGTGATTCTAGCTTGTTGCCATCCTCTCATAATTGTTTTCGATTGTGAGAATTCTTTTCAACCATCCGGAGCATTTCAGGAACCTTTGTCAGTTTGATTCTCCAGAGGCTATCATTTCAGAAGATTTATTCATTCCAGCCTTCAGCTCTCGTTCTACAAATCATACCGGTGCATCATTCAAGTATTCTCTTATCAGCTCGTGACCTCTTCGTTCTCATGTATCTAAATTCCCTCAAGTATCATCTTTCGTTTTCCAATTCTTCCCGGTGAATTGTGCTTTTGCTACTTTCTTGTTCAATTCTTACGATGGTTCATTCAAGATTTCTCTTCCTCCGTTATCATATCAATTTATCCGTTGTTTTAGTCATACCGGTGATTCGCAGAAGACCTTTCTCAAGTTTGCGCTATATCTCTCTTAATCCTTTCTACGAGAGTAAGTAGTATGCCAAATCCGTTGCTTGTCATAAATTTAAATTGGTGAAGCTTACGCATAACATAATTCTTATTCTTGCTTCATCTAAATGATGGATTCATTCTTCCGGAGTTTGTTCATGATGAATAAATTCTTGATTTCTTTTGTTCATCTTATCTTTCCCGGAGTTCCGAGATCTCCCAATTATATCACCACGAAGCTCCATCTAAATCATTGCAAGTCTTCACCTTGTGTTTTCAACTTCTCTTTCTTTTTATCATCCTTTTATTACCGGAGTTCTTCATGGAGGTTCTACATGATGGTTCACCAAGGATTTAATTCCTTCTCGAAGTGCTCATCAATATTCTTTTCAGAGGAGCTCAAGTATTCTTCATCTTGCATTCCGAAGTGCAATTCTTTGTACCTTATCTTTGGAGATGGTGTTATGTCATTTTTGACAATTTCTGTGTGTTTCATGATTCACAAGTTCAGGAATGGGATATTTTAAACCCATCATTTTCTTCCTTGGAGTTATCTTGGTATAAATTTCACCTAAAGCCTTCCATTGGGAATGTTGCTCTTTGTGATGATTACCCATGATCCAAGTTCTCTTATCACCTCGGTGGGAGAAGCTTTCTATCATTTCTAGCTCTTAATCAAATCTTTTCCCGTGAGTGGCAGGTTGTCACCTCATAATTTTAAGATGTCTTCCATAAATCCACATCAAGCTTATGCTTTCATTGTTGATAATCCAACAACTCCGTTCAACCTTTTCTTCGTAAGCATGCTCTTTCAATTTTATTTGCGAGAGTTGTCATTTTCTTCTCAATTCTTTCCTTTCCAACGATCCAACTTCTATTCTTTCGTTCCGGAGGCATTGTGATGTTGCTCTTTTCACTCATCATCTACAATTGTGAGGACCATGTTCTTTCCTTTGTTTATCCATTTAACTGGAGTGTCGTGTTTTCATTCGAGCTCTCTCATCTTATCAAGTTTTACCTCCATTCTCAACCAGAGTGCTGTCTGAAATCTTTCTTACCCCCTTGTGCCATTCTTTCAATAGTTCTAGAGGCAGTGTGTTGTTGGTTTCATCAAGTATCCTCTCATCTTGTCAAGATCATATTATATGCCTTCCTTTTCCAACTGGAGTGTTATCGTAATTGATCTTTATCGTTCCTTGTACATCTCGTTTCTACCGGAGTGCTTGCATGTACGTCTTGTCCATTGCAACCATTTTCGTATGTCTTTCAACCTACAAGGTTCTAGTAATGATTCCTTGTTCCTCTTTTCCTAACGGAGTGTTTTCAACTGTGTGCATCTTCGTTGTAGTCTTTCGTTCAATTTGTTCAATCTTTCAAGGTTCTTTGGTTTCACTCATTTGTCAAAGAAGCAACTTAATTTTACCTCTTCTCTTCCTCTTTCGTTCCCTCCGGTGCCATCCTTAGATCTCGGGACAAGATCCTCTTATAGTGGTGGAGTGTTGTAACGCCCCGAGACCGACGCTTCAGAAGACTTCCATATTTTCGTGATCGCCATGTGTTTCATTTGTGCTTGCTCTTTTATTTTTGCATTGCATCATGTCATCATGCCTTTTCATTTTGTTTTAAACTCAACTGTATAAATCGTATGGATCTTCAGTCCATTTAAACCGAGGGAATTCACGTGGTGATTCTCTTAACATATCCTCCCAATATTAGCGGGCTATAATAAATACTCCATCCCTTGGAAATTACCACAACACACTTGCAAAATATTCCATGCTTTTCTTACTAATTTCCTCGTCTCCAAACTTTGCCCTAAATTCTTCCTTAACTTTCCGGAGCTCCGCCAAAAATCTGAACATTTTTGGACCTTCCCAAACCTCACTTCCTATTCGAATCATTTGAATGTAAATCAAATGAGTTCGAATTTTACATCTTTCAATCTTCGCCTTTCCTATTTTCTCGGAACAAGCATATCTTTGTGAGTTCGGGAAAATTATCCCTATGCCCAAAATCCTTTCGTAACCCCCTCTTTCCTTTTTTTCTTTCAGTTATCTGTTTTAAATCTTTTTATAAAGAGAGGAGAGAGGAGCCAGCCCCAGCTGGGCCTCCAACTCTCTGCATCGACCCAATTTGGTCCAACCTTTGCTGGGCCATCTACTCCTAGCCCAGCCGCACCTTAGACCGCGACCTGACCAACCGGGCCTCCCGCGCCGGCCCATTGGCCCAGCTGCCTTCCTAACCCTAGCCACATCCCGATCGATCCCCTCCTCTCCTTCGTTTCCTCCTCGCGCCGTCAGCCCAGGGAGATGCTCACTCGATCCCCACTCCCTCCTTTCGCTCTCTCCCTCACGCAACGCACCCCGTGCCCGATCCCCTCGAGCCTCCTCTCCGTGCCCGATGGCCCTACAGACGCCCGCCTCCGTTCGTCGGTGCCCGTTGCCGTGGGATTTTCCCTCACGCCACCGGCCTCTGCTTCCCTGCTGCAGGCCGCGCTGCCGCCTTCTGCAACCCCGGTCTCCTCCTCGTCATCGCCTCATCGTCCGAGGACCGGCGTCGCCTCCAGTGCCCACAGGTCCTGCGCCATGCCCCGCCTCCAGCCCTCGTCCACGAGCGCGACTGTCTTCGTCGCCGCCAGCAGGAGCAGGAGCCCCATGGCTATCGCCGCCGTCCTGCCTACTCCGTTGGAGCTCCCCGCCGCCGGATCAGGAGCTCCGCCTCCCTGCTTCGCCTTCGCCTGCATGCCTCCTGTTTGCCTCACCCCTCCTCTGCTCCGCCTCCATTGCACCGAGGCCCCCGCCTCTGTTTCCGGCCGCTGCCAGCAAGCAGCTTCATCAGAGCCACATTCGCTGTGCCAAGCCCATGCGTGCTTCGCCAAGTTCGCCGCTACTGAGCCCCGTTGCTTCCTCCCTGAATGGCTTTCGCCAAGTCCCTCGAAGGCCACGGACGCCTGGTACAACTACATGACCTGAACGCAAGTTCCACGACGACCCGAGTACTACGACTTCGCCTCTTGCTTGACAAGTGCCACACAGAAACGCCAAGTACCCCTACGCGCGAAGACGCCAAGACCGTTTCGGGATTCACCAAGTACCGCTACCGATAGCTCGAACATCTATGAAAACGTGTATGACCGTCATCGAAACTGCAAAGTACCTCTACGGACGGATATCGCCAAGTACCACGATACCGATGACATCCAGTACGACTGTCGCTGAGGGTTTTGTCAAGTTCAACTACATTGACTACGAACGGTGACGACCCTGAACATCTATGTAACGTGTACCATTACTGCCGTCTTCGGAACCGCTAAGAACGACAAGTACCTTTATGCCCGATGCATAGGAAAACTACCGTCGACCCTCGAAGACTCCGTGGATGTCAAGTTCCTCGTTGTAACCCCGAACACATACGGAGTGTGTACAACTACGAAGCGAGAACGACTACTTCCACTACAAATGTCCCGAGAATGTCTACTTCCTCTACTTTGCACTGAATGAGAACCGTCCCTTTTGCATGCTTCGAAGGTATAACCCCGAGACGACCGTCCGAGAATGTTTGCATGTGTTGTATGAGATGCACCCGTTGTCTACACTGTGTCCGAGTTGTCACTTGCTCGGTCCTCCCCTTTTGCCGCTAACTTGTGGGGACCCGGTATCCGGGAGCACCCCACCATCCTTGCATGACACGCTTCTGTCACTTTTCCTTTTGCACCGGTATCCCCGTGGGCTACCGAATCATCGGATTGTTGCCGTGGCATCATTTTCGGATTCGTTGCCGTGGCACCCTTTTCGTTTCCGGCACGATGACAAATGCTTCATAATGCTCTTGTCAACTTTTAATAAAAATTGCATAAACTTGCACATGTCATCCGCATCATGATAACAACATTTAAAATGTTAAAATTGTTGTTTGCTTTAATTTGCTAAATGCATATGGGGATTTACCAGATTTGTTGTTTGTTATTTCCGGCCTCTTTTAAACTTGCCTAAATGTTTAGTTTAGTTATGCTCCAGCTCTTGCCATGTTTAACAACATTTAATATTGTTGGGTACATAAACGAGATCGAACTAAATAACTTGTTGTGGTGTTCCGTCAATATGCAACTCGTTGCATATTGAGCTCCACTTAATTCGTAGAATTGCTTGTGCATTTTGCCATGCCATGCATATTTAAACAGGACATGCATCATACTTAGTTGTGCATCATGCCATGTTATGTGATGGTTGTTTACTATGTTGTTTGCTTCTTTCCGGTGTTGCTTCTTCGGGTTAGTTCCGATAATGTCGCGTTTGTGAGGATTCCTTCGACTATGTCCGTTTATCTTCTTCATGGACTCGTTCTTCTTCCTTGCGGGATCTCAGGCAAGATGACCATACCCTCGAAATCACTTCTATCTTTGCTTGCTAGTTGTTCGCTCTTTTGCTATGCCGCGATACCTACCACTTGCTATATCATGCCTCCCATATTGCCATGTCAAGCCTCTAACCCACCTTTCCTAGCAAACCATTGTTTGGCTATGTTACCGCTTTGCTCAGTCTCTCTTATAGCGTTGCTAGTTGCATGTGAAGATGGAGTTTGTTCCATGTTGGAACATGATTATTGTTGGGATATCACAATATCTCTTATTTATTTAACGCACCTATATACTTGGTAAAGGGTGGAAGGCTCGGCCTTATGCCTGGTGTTTTATTCCACTCTTGCCGCCCTAGTTTCCGTCATACCGGTGTTATGTTCCTTGATTTTGCGTTCCTTACGCGGTTGGGTTATAATGGGAACCCCTTGACAGTTCGCCTTGAATAAAACTCCTACAGCAAGGCCCAACCTTGGTTTTACCATTTTCCACCTAAGCTTTTTTCCCTTGGGTTCTGCAGACTCAAGGGTCATCTTTATTTAAACCCCCGGGCCAGTGCTCCTCTAAGTGTTGGTCCAAACTAGAGCACCGTGCAGGGCCATCCCTTGGCAACTTGGGTTACGTCGGCTCCTGTACGCTTAGCTTATCCGATGTGCCCTGAGAACGAGATATGTGTAGCTCCTATCGGGATTTGGTGGCACAGCGGGTGGTCTTGCTGGTCTTGTTTTACCATTGTCGAAATGTCTTGTAACCTAGAGGCAATAAATATCGTGCAGGCTATGTTGATTTTGTTTCAACTACATGCGTGAACATGCGCCAAGTCAAGTCACTTAAATCATTCAGAGGAGGATACCGACCTATCAGACGACATCACAACCATTTTAATAGCATGTTGGCACGCAAGGTAAACCATTATAAGCTCCTAGCTAATCAAGCATGGAACAAGTGTTGGGTTTCGTAGTAATTTCAAAAAATTTCCTACGCACACGCAAGTCATGGTGATGCATAGCAACGAGAGGGGGAGAGTGTGATCTATGTAACCATGTAGATCGACAACGGAAGCGTTAACTTGGTTGATGTAGTCGTACGTCTCCACGGCTCGACCGATCAAGCACCGAAACTACGGCACCTTCGAGTTCTAGCACACGTTCAGCTCGATGACGATCCCCGGACTCCAATCCAGCAAAGTGTCGGCGAAGAGTTCCGTCAACACGACGGCGTGGTGACGATCTGGATGTACTACCATCGCAGGGCTTCGCCTAAGCACCGCTACAATATTATCGAGGACTATGGTGGAAGGGGGCACCACACACGGCTAAGAATATGATCACGTGGCTCAACTTGTGTCTCTAGGGGTGCCCCTTGCCTCCGTATATAAAGGCTCAAAGGGGGGGCTGGCCGGCCAAGAGGTGGCGCGCCAGGAGGAGTCCTACTCCTTCCGGGAGTAGGACTCCCCCCCTTTCCTAGTTGGAATAGGATTCGCGGAGGGGGGAAAAGAGGAGAGAGAGGAGGAAGGGGGGCGGCCCCCTCTCCTTGTCCTATTCGGACCAAAGGGGGGAGGGGCGCGCGGCCCATCTCTGGCCACCTCTCCTCTTTTCCACTAAGGCCCACAAAGGCCCATATACCTCCCGGGGGGTTCCGGTAACCTCGCGGTAATCCGGTAAAATCCTGATTTCACCCGGAACGCTTCCGATATCCAAATATAGGCTTCCAATATATCAATATTTATGTCTCGACCATTTCGAGACTCCTCGTCATGTCCGTGATCACATCCGGGACTCCGAACAAACTTCGGTACATCAAAATGCATAAACTCATAATATAACTGTCATCGTAACCTTAAGCGTGCGGACCCTACGGGTTCGAGAACAATGTAGACATGACCGAGACACGTCTCCGGTCAATAACCAATAGCGGAACCTAGACGCTCATATTGGCTCCTGCATATTCTATGAAGATCTTTTATTGGTCAGTCCGCATAACAACATACGTTGTTCCCTTTGTCATCGGTATGTTACTTGCCCGAGATTCGATCGTCGGTATCCAATACCTAGTTCAATCTCGTTACTGGCAAGTCTCTTTACTCGTTCCGTAATACATCATCCCACAACTAACTCATTAGTTGCAATGCTTGCAAGGCTTCAGTGATGTGCATTACCGAGAGGGCCCAGAGATACCTCTCCGACAATCGGAGTGACAAATCCTAATCTCGAAATACGCCAACCCAACATGTACCTTTGGAGACACCTGTAGAGCTCCTTTATAATCACCCAGTTACGTTGTGACGTTTGGTAGCACACAAAGTGTTCCTCCGGCAAACGGGAGTTGCATAATCTCATAGTCATAGGAACATGTATAAGTCATGAAGAAAGCAATAGCAACATACTAAACGATCGGGTGCTGAGCTAATGGAATGGGTCATGTCAATCAGATCATTCAACTAATGATGTGATCCCGTTAATCAAATGACAACTCTTTGTCCATGGTTAGGAAACATAACCATCTTTGATTAACGAGCTAGTCAAGTAGAGGCATACTGGTGACACTCTGTTTGTCTATGTATTCACACATGTATTATGTTTCCGGTTAATACAATTCTAGCATGAATAATAAACTTTTATCATGATATAAGGAAATAAATAATAACTTTATTATTGCCTCTAGGGCATATTTCCTTCAGTCTCCCACTTGCACTAGAGTAAATAATCTAGATTATATTGTAATGATTCTAACACCCATGGAGCCTTGGTGCTGATCATGTTTTGCTCGTGGAAGAGGCTTAGTCAACGGGTCTGCTACATTCAGATCCGTATGTATCTTGCAAATCTCTATGTCTCCCACCTGTACTAGATCCCGGATGGAATTGAAGCGTCTCTTGATGTGCTTGGTTCTCTTGTGAAATCTGGATTCCTTCGCCAAGGCAATTGCACTAGTATTGTCACAAAAGATTTTCATTGGACCCGAAGCACTAGGTATGACACCTAGATCGGATATGAAGTCCTTCATCCAGACTCCTTGGTTTGCTGCTTCCGAAGCAGCTATGTACTCCGCTTCACATGTAGATCCCGCCACGGCGCTCTATTTAGAACTGCACCAACTGACAGCTCCACCGTTTAATGTAAACACGTATCCGGTTTGCGATTTAGAATCGTCTAGATCAGTGTCAAAGCTTGCATCCATGTAACCGTTTATGATGAGCTCTTTGTCACCTCCATATACGAGAAACATATCCTTAGTCCTTTTAAGGTACTTCAGGATGTTCTTGACCGCTGTCCAGTGATCCACTCTTGGATTACTTTGGTACCTCCCTGCTAGACTTATAGCAAGGCACACATCAGGTCTGGTACACAGCATTGCATACATGATAGAGCCTATGGCTGAAGCATAGGGAACATCTTTCATTTTCTCTCTATCTTCTGCAGTGGTCGGGCATTGAGTCTGACTCAACTTCACACCTTGTAACACAGGAAAGAACCCTTTCTTTTCTTGATCCATTTTGAACTTCTTCAAAACTTTGTTAAGGTATGTGCTTTGTGAAAGTCCAATTAAGCGTCTTGATCTATCTCTATAGATCTTAATGCCTAATATGTAAGCAGCTTCACCGAGGTCTTTCATTGAAAAACTCTTATTCAAGTATCCCTTTATGCTATCCAGAAATTCTATATCATTTCCAATCAGTAATATGTTATCCACATATAATATCAGAAATGCTACAGAGCTCCCACTCACTTTCTTGTAAATACAGGCTTCTCCGAAAGTCTGTATAAAACCAAATGCTTTGATCACACTATCAAAGCGTTTATTCCAACTCCGAGAGGCTTGCACCAGTCCATAAATGGATCGCTGGAGCTTGCACACTTTGTTAGCTCCCTTTGGATCGACAAAACCCTCTGGTTGCATCATATACAACTCTTCTTCCAGAAATCCGTTCAGGAATGCAGTTTTGACATCCATCTGCCAAATTTCATAATCATAAAATGCGGCAATTGCTAACATGATTCGGACAGACTTAAGCATCGCTACGGGTGAGAAGGTCTCATCGTAGTCAATCCCTTGAACTTGCCGAAACCCTTTTGCGACAAGTCAAGCTTTGTAGACAGTAATATTACCATCGGCGTCAGTCTTCTTCTTGAAGATCCATTTATTCTCAATTGCTTGCCGATCATTGGGCAAGTCAACCAAAGTCCACACTTTGTTCTCATACATGGATCCCATCTCAGATTTCATGGCTTCAAGCCATTTTGCGGAATCTGGGCTCACCATCGCTTCTTCATAGTTCGTAGGTTCATCATGATCTAGTAGCATGACTTCCAGAACAGGATTACCGTACCACTCTGGCGCGGATCTCACTCTGGTTGATCTACGAGGTTCAGTAGTGTCTTGTTCTGAAGTTTCATGATCATTATCGTTAGCTTCCTCACTAATTGGTGTAGGTGTCACAGAAACAGTTTTCTGTGATGCACTACTTTCCAATAAGGGAGCAGGTACAGTTACCTCGTCAAGTTCTACTTTCCTCCCACTCACTTCTTTTGAGAGAAACTCCTTCCCCAGAAAGTTTCCGAACTTAGCAACAAAAAGTCTTGCCTTCGGATCTGTGATAGAAGGTGTATCCAATAGTCTCCTTTGGATATCCTATGAAGACACATTTCTCCGATTTGGGTTCGAGCTTATCAAGTTGAAGCTTTTTCACATAAGCATCGCAGCCCCAAACTTTCAGAAACGACAACTTTGGTTTCTTGCCAAACCATAGTTCATAAGGCGTCGTCTCAACGGATTTTGATGGTGCCCTATTTAACGTGAATGCGGCCGTCTCCAAAGCATAACCCCAAAACGATAGCGGTAAATCAGTAAGAGACATCATAGATCGCACCATATCTAGTAAAGTATGATTACGATATTCGGACACACCATTACGCTGTGGTGTTCCGGGTGGCGTGAGTTGCGAAACTATTCCGCATTGTTTCAAATGTACACAAAACTTGTAACTCAAATATTCTCTTCCACAATCAGATCGTAGAAACTTTATTTTCTTGTTACGATGATTTTCAACTTCACTATGAAATTCTTTGAACTTTTCAAACGTTTCAGACTTATGTTTCATTAAGTAGATATACCCATATCTGCTTAAGTCATCTATGAAGGTGAGAAAATAACGATATCCACCACGAGCCTCAATATTCATCGGACCACATACATCTGTATGTATGATTTCCAACAAATCTGCTGCTCTCTCCATAGTACCGGAGAACGGCGTTTTAGTCATCTTGCCCATGAGGCACGGTTCGCAAGTACCAAGTGATTCATAATCAAGTGGTTCCAAAAGTCCATCAGTATGGAGTTTCTTCATGCGCTTTACACCGATATGACCTAAACGGCAGTGCCACAAATAAGTTGCACTATCATTATCAACGCTGCATCTTTGGGCTTCAACATTATGAATATGTGTGTCACTACTATCGAGATTCAATAAGAATAGACCATTCTTCAAGGGTGCATGACCATAAAAGATATTACTCATATAAATAGAACAACCATTCTTCTCTGATTTAAATAAATAACCATCTCACATCAAACAAGATCCAGATATAATGTTCATGCTTAACACTGGCACCAAATAACAATTATTGGTCTAATATTAATCCCGAAGGTAGATGTAGAGGTAGCGCACCGACTGCGATCACATCGACTTTGGAAACGTTTCCCACACGCATCGTCACCTCGTCCTTAGCCAATCTTCGCTTAATCCATAGTCCCTGTTTCGAGTTACAAATATTAGCAACAGAACCAGTATCAAAAACCCAGGTGCTACTGCGAGCATTAGTAAGGTACACATCAATAACATGTATATCACATATACCTTTGTTCACCTTGCCATCCTTCTTATCCGCCAAATACTTGGGGCAGTTCCGCTTCCAGTGACCAGTCTACTTGCAGTAGAAGCACTCAGTTTCAGGCTTAGGTCCAGACTTGGGTTTCTTCTCTTGAGCAGCAACTTGCTTGTTGTTCTTCTTGAAGTTCCCCTTCTTCTTCCCTTTGCCCTTTTTCTTGAAACTAGTGGTCTTGTTGACCATCAACACTTGATGCTCCTTCTTGATTTCTACCTCCGTAGCTTTCAGCATTGCGAAGAGCTCGGGAATAGTCTTATTCATCCCTTGCATATTATAGTTCATCACGAAGCTCTTGTAGCTTGGTGGAAGTGATTGGAGAATTCTGTCAATGACGCTATCATCCGGAAGATTAACTCCCAGTTGAATCAAGTGATTACAATACCCAGACATCTTGAGTATATGCTCACTGACAGAACTGTTCTCCTCCATCTTGCAGCTATAGAACTTATTGGAGACTTCATATCTCTCAATCCGGGCATTTGCTTGAAATATTAACTTCAACCCTGGAACATCTCATATGCCCCATGACGTTAAAAACATCGTTGAAGTCCCGGTTCTAAGCCGTAAAGCATGGCACATTGAACTATCGAGTAGTCATCAGCTTTGCTCTGCCAGACGTTCATAACATCTGGTGTTGCTCCAGCAGCAGGCCTGGCACCCAGCGGTGCTTCCAAGACGTAATTCTTCTGTGTAGCAATGAGGATAATCCTCAAGTTACGGACCCAGTCCGTGTAATTGCTACCATCATCTTTCAACTTTGCTTTCTCAAGGAACGCATTAAAATTCAACGGAACAACAGCACGGGCCATCTATCTACAATCAAACATACATAAGCAAGATACTATCAGGTACTAAGTTCATGATAAATTTAGGTTCAATTAATTTTATTACTTAAAGAACTCCCACTTAGATAGACATCCCTCTAATCCTCTAAGTGATTACGTGATCCAAGTCAACAAAACGATGTCCGATCATCACGTGAGATGGAGTAGTTTCATTGGTGAACATCACTATGTTGATCATATCTACTATATGATTCACGCTCGACCTTTCGATCTCCGTGTTCCGAGGCCATATCTGTATATGCTTGGCTCGTCAAGTATAACCTGAGTATTCTGCATGTGCAACTGTTTTGCACCCGTTGTATTTGAACGTAGAGCCTATCACACCCGATCATCACGTGACGTCTCAACACGAAGAACTTTCGCAACGGTGCATACTCAGGGAGAACACTTCTTGATAATTAGTGAGAGATCATCTTATAATGCTACCGTCAATCAAAGCAAGATAAGATGCATAAAAGATAAACATCACATGCAATCAATATAAGTGATATGATATGGCCATCATCATCTTGTGCTTGTGATCTCCATCCTCGAAGCACCGTCGTGATCACCATCATCACCGGCGCGGCACCTTGATCTCCATCGTAGCATCGTTGTCGTCTCGCCAATCTCATGCTTCCACGACTATCGCTACCGCTTAGTGATAAAGTAAAGCATTACAGCGCGATTGCATTGCATACAATAAAGCGACAACCATATGGCTCCTGCCGGTTGCCGATAACTTGGTTACAAAACATAATCATCTCATACAATAAAATTTAGCATCATGTCTTGACCATATCACATCACAACATGCCCTGCAAAAACAAGTTCGACGTCCTCTACTTTGTTGTTGCAAGTTTTACGTGGCGGCTACTGAAGGAAATATGCCCTAGAGGCAATCATAAAGTTATTATTTATTTCCTTATATCATGATAAATGTTTATTATTCATGCTAGAATTGTATTAACCGGAAACATAATACATGTGTGAATACATAGACAAACTTAGTGTCACTAGTATGCCTCTACTTGACTAGCTCGTTAATCAAAGATGGTTATGTTTCCTAACCATGAACAAAGTGTTGTTATTTGATTAACGAGGTCACATCATTAGTTGAATGATCTGATTGACATGACCCATTCCATTAGCTTAGCACCCGATCGTTTAGTATGTTGCTATTGCTTTCTTCATGACATATACATGTTCCTATGACTATGAGATTATGCAACTCCCGTTTGCCGGAGGAACACTTTGGGTGCTACCAAATGTCACAACGTAACTGGGTGATTATAAAGGAGCATTACAGGTGTCTCCAAAGGTAGATGTTGGGTTGGCGTATTTCGAGATTAGGATTTGTCACTCCGATTGTCGGAGAGGTATCTCTGGGCCCTCTCGGTAATGCACATCACTTAAGCCTTGCAAGCATTGCAACTAAATCAGTTAGTTGCAGGATGATGTATTACAGAACGAGTAAAGAGACTTGCCGGTAACGAGATTGAACTAGGTATAGGAATACCGACGATCGAATCTCGGGCAAGTAACATACCGATGACAAAGGGAACAACGTATGTTGTTATGCCGTCTGACCGATAAAGATCTTCGTAGAATATGTAGGAGCCAATATGGGCATCCAGGTCCCGCTATTGGTTATTGACCGGAGACGTGTCTCGGTCATGTCTACATTGTTCTCGAACCCGTAGGGTCCGCACGCTTAAGGTTTCGATGACAGTTATATTATGAGTTTATGAGTTTTGATGTACCGAAGGAGTTCGGAGTCCCGGATGAGATCGGGGACATGACGAGAAGTCTCGAAATGGTCGAGATGTAAAGATTGATATATTGGAAGCCTATGTTTGGATATCGGAAGTGTTCCGGGTGAAATCGGGATTTTACCGGAGTACCGGGAGGTTACCGGAACCCCCCCGGGAGCTATATGGGCCTTAGTGGGCTTTAGTGGAAAGGAGAAAGGGGCAGCCCAAGGTGGCTGTGCGCCTCCCCCCTTCCCCTAGTCCTATTAGGACTAGGAGAGGTGGCCGGCCCCCCCTCTCTCTTTCCCCCCTCAAGGAATCCTATTCCAACTAGGATTGGGGGGGGGGGAATCCTACTCCCAGAGGGAGTAGGACTCTCCTGGCGCGCCTCCTGTGGCCGGCCAGCGTCCCCCCCTCTAGTCCTTTATATACTGAGGTAGAGGCACCCTAGAACACACAAGTTGATCCACGTGATCTATTCCTTAGCCGTGTGCGGTGCCCCCAGCCACCATATTCCTCGATAATACTGTAGCGGAGTTTAGGCGAAGCCCTGCTGCTGTAGTGCATCAAGATCGTCACCACGCCGTCGTGCTGATGGAACTCTTCCCCGACACTTTGCTGGATCGGAGTCCGGGGATCGTCATCGAGCTGAACGTGTGCTCGAACTCGGAGGTGCCGTAGTTTCGGTACTTGATCGGTTGGATCGTGAAGACGTACGACTACTTCCTCTACGTTGCGTCAACGCTTCCGCAGTCGGTCTGCGTGGGTACGTAGACAACACTCTCCCCCTCGTTGCTATGCATCACATGATCTTGCGTGTGCGTAGGAAATTTTTTGAAATTACTACGAATCCCAACAGCTACGGGCTTAAGCAAGAACCAATCTTACCTACGCATCAAAACCAGAACGATAGTTTGTCAAGTTGGTGCTGTTTTAACCTTTGCAAGGACCGGGCGTAGCCACACTCAGTTCAACTAAAGTTGGAGAAACTGTCACCCGCTAGCCACCTTTGTGCAAAGCACGTCGGGAGAACCGGTCTCGCGTAAGCGTACGCGTAATGTCGGTCCGGGCCGCTTCGTCCAACAATACCGCCGAACCAAAGTATGACATGCTGGTAAGCAGTATGACTTATATCGCCCACAACTCACTTGTGTTCTACTCGTGCATATAACATCAACACATAAAACCTAGGCTCGGATGCCACTGTTGGGTTTCGTAGTAATTTCAAAAAAATTCCTACGCACACGCAAGATCATGGTGATGCATAGCAACGAGAGGGGGAGAGTGTGATCTACGTACCCTTGTAGATCGACAACGGAAGCGTTAACTTGGTTGATGTAGTCGTACGTCTCCACGGCTCGACCGATCAAGCACCGAAACTACAGCACCTCCGAGTTCTAGCACACGTTCAGCTCGATGACGATCCCCGGACTTCGATCCAGCAAAGTGTCGGGGAAGAGTTCCGGCAACACGACGGCGTGGTGACGATCTTGATGTACTACCATCGCAGGGCTTCGCCTAAGCACCGCTACAATATTATCGAGGACTATGGTGGAAGGGGGCACCGCACACGGCTAAGAATACGATCACGTGGATCAACTTGTGTCTCTAGGGGTGCCCCTTGCCTCCGTATATAA
>NC_041382.1:65007834-65096563 GCF_002162155.2 Triticum dicoccoides | reverse complement strand
GGCGCGCCAGGAGGAGTCCTACTCCTTCCGGGAGTAGGACTCCCCCCTTTCCTAGTTGGAATAGGATTCGCGGAGGGGGCAAAAGAGGAGAGAGAGGAGGAAGGGGGGGCCGGCCCCCTCTCCTTGTCCTATTCGGACCAAAGGGGGGGAGGGGCGCGCGGCCCATCTCTGGCCACCTCTCCTCTTTTCCACTAAGGCCCACTAAGGCCCATATACCTCCCGGGGGGTTCCGGTAACCTCCCGGTAATCCGGTAAAATCCTGATTTCACCCGGAACGCTTCCGATATCCAAATATAGGCTTCCAATATATCAATCTTTATGTCTCGACCATTTCGAGACTCCTCGTCATGTCCGTGATCACATCCGGGACTCCGAACAGACTTCAGTACATCAAAATGCATAAACTCATAATATAACTGTCATCGTAACCTTAAGCGTGCGGACCCTACGGGTTCGAGAACAATGTAGACATGACCGAGACACGTCTCCGGTCAATAACCAATAGAGGAACCTGGATTCTCATATTGGCTCCTACATATTCTACGAAGATCTTTTATCAGTCAGACTGCATAACAACATATGTTGTTCCCTTTGTCATCGGTATGTTACTTGCCCGAGATTCGATCGTCGGTATCCAATACCTAGTTCAATCTCGTTACTGGCAAGTCTCTTTACTCGTTCCGTAATACATCATCCCGCAACTAACTCATTAGTTGCAATGCTTGCAAGGCTTCAGTGATGTGCATTACTGAGAGGGCCCAGAGATACCTCTCCGACAATCGGAGTGACAAATCCTAATCTCGAAATATGCCAACCCAACATGTACCTTTGGAGACACCTGTAGAGCTCCTTTATAATCACCCAGTTACGTTGTGACGTTTGGTAGCACACAAAGTGTTCCTCCGGCAAACGGGAGTTGCATAATCTCATAGTCATAGGAACATGTATAAGTCATGAAGAAAGCAATAGCAACATACTAAACGATCGGGTGCTGAGCTAATGGAATGGGTCATGTCAATCAGATCATTCAACTAATGATGTGATCCCGTTAATCAAATGACAACTCTTTGTCCATGGTTAGGAAACATAACCATCTTTGATTAACGAGCTAGTCAAGTAGAGGCATACTAGTGACACTCTGTTTGTCTATGTATTCACACATGTATTATGTTTCTGGTTAATACAATTCTAGCATGAATAATAAACTTTTATCATGATATAAGGAAATAAATAATAACTTTATTATTGCCTCTAGGGCATATTTCCTTCAACAAGAAACTATGATCTCTAGTTGTCATTGCAAACATGTTTATTCATAATAGGCTGAATCAGGTACGATGAACTAATCATATTTACAAAAACAAAAGAGGTCGAGTTCATACCAGCTTTTCTCATCTCAGTCAGTCATCATATATTGTCATAATTGCCATTCACTTGCACGACCGAACGATGTAAATAATAATAATAGTGCACGTGCATTGGACTAAGCTGGAATCTGCAAGCATTTAATAAAAAGGAGAAGACAAGGCAATATGGGCTCTTTTGTCATATCAACAATAATGTATATAAGAGCTACTTCAAAAATTTAATTACTGTCTTCTCCTATCGACCCCCAAAGAAGAGAAAAGAAATGAAACTATTTACTCGGGAGAGCTCCCAACAAGCAAAAGAAGAACATGAAATCTTTTTGGGTTTTCTTTTTAATACAAGCTTGGAAATTAAACTAACTAAAAGCTACAACTATTTTTTTTTGTTTTCTCTTAAGGTTTATTAAACACACAAGAAGAAAGCATAAAAAGAAAAATAAACTAGCATGGATGATATAATGAAAAAGTATGAGCACCAACATCTAGCAATGAGTGTGTGAACATAAATGTAATGTCGGTGGGAAATATGTACTCCCCCAAGCTTAGGCTTTTGGCCTAAGTTGGTCTACGGCCACGGCTGGCCTGGCAGATATCCATAATAGTAGCTGGGGTCGTACTGTGATGCAGCGGCTATCGCCTGCTGAGCTACAGTGTGGCAACGAGCGGCCTCCGCTCTCCTCTCGTACTCATCTGCCTCCTCTCTAGTAATAGTATATCTTCCTTTTGCCTGATGATCAAAGAAGGCAGGAGCAGGGAGAGTAATATGGACAAACGGCGTCTGTCAAAGATTAGTCGATACTGGAGAGGTGATTCATTCCTCTCGACAAACTGGTGGTGAACCATAGCATTAAAGTCTAGGTAAGCAGGAGGTAATTCAATATCATCTTCGCGTATGGCTATACCAAGAAAATCAGCTATGCGGGTTGCATAAATTCCTCCAAAGAAATCTCCATTAAATATATTAAGATGCAACCTACATGCAACAATGGCTCCCAAATTATAGGGTTTATCTCCTAACACAGCACTCCTAAGAATACTCAGGTCAGGGACACACATATGACATGCCTCATCTTTACCATTAATGCATCTACCTATGAAGAGAGCAAAATAATATATAGATGGAAAGTGAATGCTCCCTATGGTAGCTTGTTTAATATCTCTAGATTCTCCCACAGTTATGCTAGCAAGAAAATCTGTAAATTCATATTTGCGAGGATCCCTTATACTACCCCATTGTGGAAGTTTGCAAGCAGTGGTAAAGTCCTCTAAGTCCATAGTATAAGAATTTTCATAAAGATCAAACAGGACAGTTGGAGAATTACGTGAAGTTGAAAATTCAAACCTCCTCACAAAGGTACTAGTGAGGTTGTGATACTGACTGCACTTCTCTTCCTCGAAGCTCACAAGATCGGCATTACGCAAATATGTGTTGAATTCTTCTTTAATTCCTGCTCGATCCATAAAATTTTCAGAAGGCCACTCACAAGGACGCACTGGAGCGTCTCTTGGTGGCTCATCATCAGCATCACGCATTGCAAGTCTGGGTCCTTGCTTCCTTGAGGAACCACCTTGGAACATTTTCCTAAGCATTTTTCTTCCTCTGAAAAATTCGGAAATTTTTTAGTAACTTCAAAATAAAAGTAAACCAAACTCAATAATATTGATAGCAACTACTCCTACAAGTGCCTAGGGCCTATATCATGCATCAAAACTACTTTTGACCAAATAAATTTGACATGCAAGCTCAAGAACAGGGTCACCTAAGTAGCAAAAATTTGCAATGAATAAAGCACTAGAACAAAAACTGGAGGAGTCACATACCAAGGAACAATCTCCCCAAGCAGTTTTGTGAGAGGTGCTTTGAGCAAGGAGATCGAAAATGGCAGCAAAACGAGCTTTGGCTCGGGTTTGAGCTGGATATTCGTGTTTGGGGGAGGAAGAAGGAGTGTGTGGGTGAAAGGATAAGTGGAGGAGGGCCATCGTGGGCCCACGAGGCAGGGGGGCGCCCAGGGGGGGTAGGGCGCGCCCTCCACCCTCGTGGGCAGGTGGTTAACCCCCCTGCTGTGTTCTCAGTGCCAAATATTCTCAAATATTCCAGAAAAAATCATATTTAAATTTCAGGGCATTTGGAGAACTTTTATTTTCAGGGTATTTTTATATTGCACGAATAATCAGATAACAGACAGAAAAATATTTATTTTTATTTTATTTAATATAAATAACAGAAAGTAAAAGGAGGGTACGGAAGGTTGTGCCTTCTAGTTTCATCCTTCTCATGCTCATCAAAAGGAATCCACTAACAAGGTTGATCAAGTCTTGTTAACGAACTCATTCCGAATAACATGGAACCGGAGAAATTTTGAATAACACTATGTTACCTCAACGGGGATATGCACATCCTCAATAATAAGAATATCATATTTCTTCTTGACAATAGGAAGAGGAAATTCAAAACCTCCAAATATAATCGATGGAATTTTTCCAATAGAATTGATACTGTGAACTTGAGGTTGTTTCCTCGGAAAGTGTACCGTATGCTCATTACCATTAACAAGAAAAGTGACATTTCCTTTAGTGCAATCAATAACAGCCCCTGCAGTATTCAAAAAGGGTCTTCCAAGAATAATAGACATACTATCGTCCTCGGGAATATCAAGAATAAGAAAGCCCGTTAAAATAGTAGCGTCTGCAACTACAACAGGCACATCCTCACAAATACCGACAGGTATAGCAGTTGATTTATCAGCCATTTGCAAAGATATTTCAGTAGATGTCAACTTATTCAAATCAAGTCTACGATATAAAGAGAGAGGCATAACACTAACACCGGCTCCAAGATCACATAAAGCAGTTTTAACATAGTTTCTTTTAGTAGAGCATGGTATAGTGGGTACTCCTGGATCTCCAAGTTTCTTTGGTATTCCACCCTTAAAAGTATAATTAGCAAGCATGGTGGAAATTTCAGCTTCCGGTATCTTTCTTTTATTTGTAACAATATCTTTCATATACTTAGCATAAGGATTCATTTTGAGCATATCATTTAATCACATACGCAAAAAGATAGGTCTAATCATTTCAGCAAAGCGCTCAAAATCCTCATCATCCTTTTTCTTGGATGGTTTGGGAGGAAAAGGCATGGGTTTCTGAACCCATGGTTCTCTTTCTTTACCATGTTTCCTAGCAACAAAGTCTTTCTCATCATAACGTTGATTCTTTGATTGTGGGCTATCAAGATCAACAACAGGTTCAATTTCTACATCATTATCATTACTAGGTTGAGCATCATCATGAACATTATCATTAACATTATTACTAGTTTCAGGTTCGTTACCAGATTGAGTTTCAGCATCAGAAATAGAAATATCATTTGGATTCTCAGGTGTTTCAGTAACAGGTTCACTAGAAGCATGCAAAGTCCTATCATTTTCCTTTTTCTTCCTTTTAGAAGGACTAGGTGCATCTATATTATTTCTCTGAGAATCTTGCTCAATTCTCTTAGGGCGGCCTTCAGGATACAGAAGTTCCTGAGTCATTCTACCAGTTCTAGTAGCCACTCTAACAGCATTATCATTATTCTTACTATTCAATTCATTGAGCAAATCATTTTGAGCTTTAAGTACTTGTTCTACTTGAGTGGTAACCATACAAGCATGTTTACTAATAAGTTTAAGTTCACCTTTGACATTAGCCATATAATCACCCAAGTGTTCAAGCATATTTGAATTGTATTTCAATTGTCTACCAAAATAAGGATTAAAGTCTTATTGCTTAGCCATAAATTTATCAAACTCATCTAAGCATGGGCTAGCAAACTTAGTAAATGGGATTTCAGCTTTATCATGTCTATAGAGAGAATTTACCTTTACTACCTGTCGTGGAATTAACATGTCAGATGTCCTAGCGGAAGGACTTAGTCGTGAGGCCAACGCATCTATGTGATAGCTTGAGAGGGGTTGAGCGGAATCGAGAAACGCAACACAAGACGAGGATTTAGACAGCTTCGGGCCCTGGGAAACATCATCCGGTAACAACCCTACATGCTGTTTGAAGCTAGATCTCATTATCATCACGAGGGAGTCGCCGTAAATCTCATTATCATCACGAGGGAGTCGCCGTAAACCGGCTCTCCTCTAATTGTGTCTAGCCCTAGAGATTGTTATTTTCTTGTCTGTCCCCCTTTGAGGAGCCCTGCCCCTCCTTATATATGTTTAAGGGGCGGGTTACATGTGGAGTCCAACTCGGACTTTAACTTAAACTATTTTGACTTCCCTTCTTGGGCTTCTTAACGTGTGCCGCTTAGCATTGTCTGTCGGTTTAACATTGTCTGCCGGTTTAACATTGTTTGCCGGTTTAACATTGTCTGCTGATTTAACATTGTCTTAGCCATCTGTCTTGACTCTCTATCTTAACTCTCCGCCGGTTTACCAAGTCCCGGTCGGTTTACAACTCCAGCCGGGTCATATACCGCGGGGTATATCCCTGACATTAGCCCCCAGTTTAATTTGGATTTATCCATGTTAAACTGATCCTGGGCATCTTTAAATCCTTGTCATTTCCTTGTACAAAATCCGGGTCAATAGGCCAGCTTCATAATCAATTTGCTGATATTGGTTTGTCACAGAGAAATATTGTGAAGAATAACTCCTTTGACTTCAGCTCCCAATGCTTAACAAAAATATTGGCCTTTGAAATACTCATTTGATCTTCAGCCGGTTTAAGAATGTAGAACTTGTCGGTTTAAGAATGTAGAACTTTGCCGGTTTAAGAATTGAACTTGCCGGTTTATCATTTCCGGTTTACAAATATTGATGGCATCGGGTCATAATTGTAGTTAACATCAAGTTTGAAAATATACCTCTTATATGCCTATCACTTGTAGCCCCCATGTCTTAAGAAGGTAGCATAGCAACATCTTATGACTTGCTTCAATATGAATATCACAAGCTTGAAGAAATCCGGGTTGTTCATCTCAATCAGCAGTCAGAACTAAGTATTCCACATATGTAGCCCCCAAGTGATGGGTTGTCATGCTTGCAGCAACCTGGGACTTGAAATTGCCATATGCTCGTAAAAACTTCAACCAGTGTAGCCCCCAAGGGCCGGGTCATTATTCAATAATGAGCAGGGACTTTGCAAATATAATCATGTAAACTTTGAACAGCAACGTGTAGCCCCCAAGGGTCGGCTTAGTAAGATAATATTGAGCTGGGACTTTGATATATACTTCAATGAAAATAACATCATATGATGTAACCCCCATCATGGTGCTTGAATCCATGTCCACAAGGTTAAGAGCCTTGTGCTTTACCAACTGAGCAGTGGACCCTTCAATGATAAATGAAAATTTGTGTACCTTGAATTGTTGACAAGAGCAATTGGTAGCCTCCAAGGGCCGGCTCATTATGATGTGATGAGTCGGGTCTTCAATGAGGTGAGCAAAAAATGACTTTGCATTAGCCCCCAAGTGTCATGGTGCATGCTTGCAGCGACATGAGACTTGTGTATTTGATGTAATTTCAACTGAAATAATGTATCCCCCAAGTGGTTGGTCGTAAGCCTGCAGCAACTCGGGACTATTCCTTCAATTGTAGAATAAATCATATCTATTGATAATATGATAGCCATTGCGCAAAAGCGACTTTGGAAACCTTAATCATAATATTGGTTATTGATAACCATAATTAAAATCCAGCCATGTTGGCTATTTGAATAATATACCCAATGATTTATAAGCGCATAATTCTAATGGCGCAATCCAAATATATAATGGCGACTTATAGTCCAAAGCCAGGTTGGGTCAATAAACACCGGATTATAAGTGATTATGTACTGACAACTTGTAGTTGAAAGTCGAGCCGGGTTAACGAACACCGCGTTAATTTGAAGATTGATAGTCATGCCGGGTCAATAGACACCGGTTCAACATAAAATTTATCAAAAGAGAAAAATCTTGACAAAGGCAAATAAAACCGTGTAGTCGAGGCTTTTCAAGGGCTGCTAGGCCCAAATTCGAGGCTTTTCATGGGTTGCCAGGCCGCTGAGTTAAACCATTTGACAAAGCATTTTAAGATGGTCCTCCAACTAACCAATCATCGTTTTAACTTTGACAAGTTCAGGGTCTCAATGAGAGTAACTGTCAAACGTTCGGCGGGTCATGCCAGGATTACGTGGATAGGAGTGGCTTACTTGATGAAGGCAGGTTAACCCGGGGTTTTAGGTGAATACACCAGGCTTCCAAGCCGTGGGTCGATACCCAATTACAAGGGTCCTTTCAAACTCTTTGTTACTTTACACAAAGAGCCCCCAAGTAACTTTGTGAGCTGTGCTCAATGGGTGCCTATGTTTGAGTTGTGCGTAGCAACAAGACTCTCTTTGGCCCCTTGGGTGTGAAGCTCTCAAGCTTTGTTGTGGCGTGATAGCTGGATTAATGGACAGGACTCCGCTTTGCAAGCAGAAGCCCCCATGTGATATATTTCTGAGATGTGCTCGCCGAGTGCCTATATTTGAGTTGTGGTGTGCAACAAACTCTCCTTGGCCCCTAATGATAATATTGTCTTGATAGCCGCATCAAGAGGGTAGTAACACCATGTTCTCTTTGGTGAATACACCTATGTTGAACAGGAAGCCCCCAAGTAATCATATGAAGATGAGCCCATAAGGCAGGACACCCATGTTTGAACCACGCGTCAGGGCAGCAGGTCCTCTTGGGCAACCTTTAACTTTTTGCAAGAGATAAATTCTTCTTGAACCGGTATTTTGGACCGGCTATCGAGAGCTTCAAAGCTTTGTGGGAGATAAGTTTCCCTTAAGCCGGATATTAAACCGGAATCCTTCTTTTTAAGCCGGAAATTTTCTGACGGCCTTTAAATTTGCACCAATATGGCGGTTTAGGGTCCTGCATTAGACAACCTTGCTAGTCGGAGTAATTGCTCTGTTAAAAAAGCAATATATAACATAAAAATATACTCGATGGATTTCACCTGATATGTCAGGCCAGTTAATATCCACCGCGGAGTTGATCATCACCACGGTGAAGCTGAAATCAATCACGGTCGAGTCGGTCATAGGACCAGACAGATGATCCAGCCATGGCGTTGTATGTTGGGGAACGTAGCAGAAATTCAAAATTTTCTACGCATCACCAAGATCAATCTATGGAGTAATCTAGCAACGAGGGGAAGGAGAGTGCATCTACATACCCTTGTAGATCACTAAGCGGAAGCGTTCAAGTGAACGGGGTTGATGGAGTCATACTCGTCGTGATCCAAATCACCGATGATCCTAGTGCCGAACGGACGGCACCTCCGTGTTCAACACGCGTACAGCCTAGTGACGTCTCCTACGCCTTGATCCAGCAAGGGGAGAAGGAGAGGTTGGGGAAGACTCCATCCAGCAGCAGCACGACGGCGTGGTGGTGGTGGAGGAGCGCGGGACTCCAGCAGGGCTTCGCCAAGCACTACGAGAGACGAGGAGGGAGAGGGGTAGGGCTGCGCCAACAGGGAGAGAATTCGTGTGTTGGGAAGCCCCCATACCTCAAGTATATATAGGGGGAGGGGAGGGGCTGCGCCAACACCTAGGGTTCCCTCCCTAGGGGTGGCGGCAGCCCCTAGATCCCATCTGGGAGGCGGCCACAAGGGGGATCTCCTCGTGATGTCCGGGATCTCATTCGGGACTCCGAGCAACATTAGGTAACTGCATACATACCTTCCCTATAACCCTAGCGTCATCGAACCTTAAGTGTGTAGACCCTACGGGTTCGGGATACATGCAGACATGACCGAGATGACTCTCCGGTCAATAACCAACAGCAGGATCTGGATACCCATGTTGGCTCCCACATGTTCCACGATGATCTCATTGGATGAACCACGATGTCGAGGATTCAATCAATCCCGTATTCAATTCCCTTTGTCCATTGGTATGATACTTGCCCGAGATTCGATCGTCGGTATCCTGATACCTTGTTCAATCTCGTTACCGGCAAGTCTCTTTACTCGTTCCGTAACACATCATCCCGTGATCAACTCCTTGGTCACATTGTGCACATTATGATGATGTCCTACTGAGTGGGCCCAGAGATACCTCTCCGTTTACACGGAGTGACAAATCCCAGTCTCGATTCGTGCCAACCCAACAGACACTTTTGGAGATACCTGTAGTGTACCTTTATAGCCACCCAGTTACGTTGTGACGTTTGGCACACCCAAAGCACTCCTACGGAATCCGGGAGTTGCACAATCTCATGGTCTAAGGAAATGATACTTGACATTAGAAAAGCTTTAGCATACGAACTACACGATCTTTGTGCTAGGCTTAGGATTGGGTCTTGTCCATCACATCATTCTCCTAATGATGTGATCCCGTTATCAACGACATCGAATGTCCATGGTCAGGAAACCGTAACCATCTATTGATCAACGAGCTAGTCAACTAGAGGCTTACTAGGGACATGGTGTTGTCTATGTATCCACACATGTATCTGAGTTTCCTATCAATACAATTTCTAGCATGGATAATAAACGATTATCATGAACAAGGAAATATAATAATAACCAATTTATTATTGCCTCTAGGGCATACTTCCAACAGTCTCCCACTTGCACTAGAGTCAATAATCTAGTTCACATCGCCATGTGATTAACACTCACAGGTCACATCCTCATGTGACCAACATCCAAGAGTCTACTAGACTCAATGATCTAGTTCACATCACTATGTGATAAACACTCCAAGAGTTTTGGGTTTGATCATGTTATGCTTGTGAGAGAGGTTGTAGTCAACGGGTCTTTCCATATTCAGATCCCTATGTATTTCGCAAAACTTTATATTGTAGATGCTGCTACCACGTTCCACTTGGAGCTATTCCAAATTGTTGCTCCATTATACGTATCCGGTATCTCTACTCAGAGCTATCCGGATAGGTGTTAAGCTTGCATCGATGTAACTCTTTACGTCGAACTCTTTATCACCTCCATAATTGAGAAACATTTCCTTATTCCTCTAAGGATAATTTTGACCGCTATCTGGTGATCCAGTCCTAGATCACCTTTGTACCCTCTTGCCAGACATGTGGAAAGGCACACATCAAGTGCAGTACTCAGCATGGCATACCGTATAGAGCCTATGACAAAAGCATAGGGGACGACCTTCGTCCTTCCTCTTTCTTCTGCCGTGGTCAATCTTCGAGTCTTACTCAACTTCACACCTTACAACTCAGGTGAGAACCCCTTCTTTGACTGATCTATTTTGAACTCTTTCAAAAAACATGTCAAGGTGTGCGTTCTTTGAAAGTATCATCAGGCGTCTTGATCTATTCTATAGATCTTGATGCCCAATATGTAAGCATCTTTATCCAGGTCTTCCTTTGAAAATCACTCTTCAAACAACCGTTTTTGCTTTCCAGAAATTCTACATTATTTCAGATCAACAATATATCATCCACATATACTTATCAGAAATATTGTAGTGCTCCCACTCACTTTCTTGTAAATACAAGTTTCTAGCAAACATTGTATAAACCTAAAAGCTTTGATCACTCCATCAAAACATATATTCCGATTCCGAGATGCTTGCTCTAGTCCATAGAAGGATTGCTGGAGCCAACATACCTTTTAGCAACCTTAGGATCGACAAAACCTTTTATTGTATCACATACAACTTTTCTTACGAAAACTGGTAAGAACACTTGTTTTGACATCCATCTGTAAGATTTCATAATCGAAAAATACAGCTAATGCTAACATGATTCCGACGGACTTAAGCATCGCTACGGGTGAGAAATTCTCATAGTAGTCAACTCCTTGAACTTGTGAAAAGACTCTTTCCCACAAGTCGAGCTTCATAGACGGTAACACTACCGCCCACATCCGTCTTCTTCTTAAAGATCCATTTATCTCAATGGCTTGCCGATCAACGGGCAAGTCCACCAAAGTCCATACTTTGTTCTAATACATGGATCCTATCTCAGATTTCATGGCTTCTAACCATTTGTCGGAATACGGGCCCACCATCGCTTCTCCATAGCTCGTAGGTTCATTGTTGTCTAACAACATGATATCTAAGACAGGGTTATCGTACCACTCAAGAGTAGTACATATCCTTGTCGACCTACGAGGTACGATAGCAACTTGATTCGAAGCTTCATGATCACTATCATTAACTTCCTATTCAACAGACGTAGGCTCAACAGGAAACATCTTTCTGTGTTGCATCACTCTCTGGTTGAAGTAAAGGTTCGACAACCTAATCAAGTTCTATCTTCCTCCCACTCAATTCTTTCGAGAGAAACTCCTTCTCGAGAAAGGACCCGTTCTTAGTGACGAACAATTTTGCTCTCGGATCTGAGATAGAAGGTATACCCAACTGTCACCTTTGGGTATTCTATGAAGATGTGTTTGTCTGCTTTGGGTTCGAGCTTCTCCGGCTGAAGCCTTAAGCATCGCAGCCCCAAACATTAAGAAACGACAACTTTGGTTTCTTGCCAAACCAATGTTCATACGACATCGTCTCAACAGACTTAGATGGTGTCCAATCTAAAGTGAATGCAGCTGTCTTTAACGCATATCCTCAAAATGAAAACGGTAGATCGGTAAGAGACATCATAGATCGCACCATATCTCATAGGGTTTGATTACGACGTCCAGACACACCATAACCTAGTGGTGTTCCAGGTGGCTTCAACTGCGAAACAATTCCACAATGTCTTAAGTGTTTACTGAAAGCACAAGTGCTCCCTAGGTGGTTTTGATAATTGATGACAACATATCTCTTGTTGGACTAACATTTCTATCTAGCATGTTCCAGATAAGTTCAACAATGGAGTGGCATGGACTAAAGGTTGTGGGAACTCCTTCAAGATGCTAAGGACAAAGGATTGGCTAAAGCTTCAAGCTCAAGACTCTTCATTTTATATTTTAGTGATCCAAGATCACACTGAGTCCATAGGAAAAGCCAATACTATCAAGGAGGGATGAGGTGTTGCTTAATGAGCCTCTTGCTCCATGTGCTTAGTGATATGCTCCAAAACCCTCAACTACTTTCCCATATCCACATATGACCTAAACCCTAAGCCAAACTCGGTCCTACCGATTCTTCCTATCCGGCGCCACCGAGTTTCACTTGTCATTAGCCACTGCCAAACCCTAGCAATTTGGTTCTACCGATAAGGATCTCGGTCTCACCGAGATGGGATTGCAAACTCTCTGTTTCCCTTTCGTAACTTTTCGGTCTCACCGAAAGAGAGAATCGGTCCCACCGAGATTGCAATGTAAACTCAGTGTTTCCCCTTTGTAACTTTTCGGTCTCACCGAGTTCCACTCGGTCTCACCGAAAGAGCAAATCGGTCCCACCGAGTTTGCCTGACCAACTCTCTGGTTAGCTAATTACCAAATTCGGTCTCACCGAGTTTGTGTAATCGGTCTCACCGAGATTACGTTATGCCCAAACCCTAACCATATCGGTCCTACCGAGTTGCATGTCAGTCCCACTGAAAATCTCTAACGGTCACTAGATTTACATTTTCGGTCCGACCGAGTTTATTGATTCGGTCCCACCGAGATTGGAAAACTGTGTAACGGTTAGATTTTGTGTGGAGGCTATATATACCCCTCCACCTCCTCTTCATTCATGGTGAGAGCCATCAGAACACACACACCATTCCAACTCATATGTTCTGAGAGAGAGAACCACCTACTCATGTGTTGAGACCAAGACATTCCATTCCTACCATATGAATCTTGATCTCTAGCCTTCCCAAGTTGCTTTCCACTCAAATCTTCTTTCCACCAAATCCAAATCCTATGAGAGAGAGTTGAGTGTTGGGGAGACTATCATTTGAAGCACAAGAGCAAGGAGTTCATTACCTACACACCATTTGTTACTTCTTGGAGAGTGGTGTCTCCTAGATTGGCTAGGTGTCACTTGGAAGCCTCCGACAAGATTGTGGAGTTGAACCAAGGAGTTTGTAAGGGCAAGGAGATCGCCTGCTTCGTGAAGATCTACCGCTAGTGAGGCAAGTCCTGTGTGGGCGATGGCCATGGTGGGATAGACAAGGTTGCTTCTTCGTAGACCCTTTGTGGGTGGTTGCTTCTTCGTGGACCCTTCGTGGGTGGAGCCCTGTGTGGACTCACGCAACCGTTACCCTTGGGTGGAGCCCTGTGTGGACTCGCGCAACCGTTACCCTTCGTGGGTTGAAGTTTCCATCAACGTGGATGTAGGATAGCACCACCTATCCGAACCACGGGAAAAACATCCGTGTCTCCAATTGCGTTTGATCTCTCCAAACCCTTCCCTTTACATTCTTGCAAGTTGCATGCTTTACATTCCGCTGCTCATATACTCTTTGCATGCTTGCTTGATATGTATTGTGTGTGTTGAAATTGTGCCTAAACTCCACTTAAACCGAAAAAGCTTAAAAATTGCAACTTAAGCATTATGTGTCTAATCACCCCCCTCTAGACACATCTACTTCTAGATCCTACAAGTGGTATTAGAGCTTTGGTCTCCATTGCCTTGGTTTAATCACCATTGGAGGAAGATCGATGTGTCTACATTAGGGAGTCTTAGACATAGAGTGCCTATTCTTGATGGAGAGTATTTCCATGAGTGGAAAAATGAGATGCTTGTAATCTTCAATCAATATCATTTGAACAAGTATATTGCTAGCCCTTGTGCACCTCATATTGATCCTTTGCATCCTACCCTAGATGAAGATATTGACATGATTCGCAATCTTAGAACTATTGAGCTCATCATTAGAGGATTGCCCAAAAATTTGATTGCTAGTTTGCCTACTCACAATTGTGCCTATACCATATGGAAATTTCTTGAGGAATGACTTCCCGATTATTCCTTAAAAACTTTGGATGAAATTCTCCATAAATCTATTGCCTTGAGTAAGGTGAACTCTAGTGATCCTAGTTTTGGTAAATGTCTTTTTGAACTTGCCAATCTTAAGCATGCTAAAGGAGATGTTGGAATCATTAATGATATCATATTCAAAGCTATAAGAATTCATAAAAGTAACCACTTTGATCATTTATCTAATGAATTACCCTCTCTAGGAAATGATGAGTCACAAGATCATGATGAACATGAATATTATGATGATGATGATAGTGACGTCGATCTTGATGATGCAATGAGACATTTTGGTCTTATGGCAAATCTTCGGGGATATGAATCAGGAGGAAAGGAATGGGTTCTTGATAGTGGATGTACTGATCATATGACCGGAGATGAAGAGATGTTTCGTGAGCTTACTGAAAACAACGGCCCTCGAAAATATGTCACCTTTGGTGATAATTCAAAGGGTAAAGTGGTTGGCCTTGGTAAGGTGGCCATCTCACATGATAGTTCCATTCAAAATGTCATGCTCGTTGAATCTCTTGGCTACAACTTACTTTCAGTATCTAGACTTGCTGATTTCGGTTTGAATGTCCTATTTACTGAGATAGATTGCCAAGTATTTCGTCGAGACAATCATAAAATGGTCTTTACGGGTATGCGTAGAGGTGATCTTTACATTGTCGATTTCTCTAAAAAGGCACAACCTAAAACTTGCTTTGTTGCTAAATCCTCAAAAGGTTGGTTGTGGCATAGACGACTAGGTCACGTTGGCATGAGAAACCTTGACAAGCTTATTAAAGGAAATCATATTCTTGGAGTTAACGATGTCATATTTGATAAGGATAGACTTTGCAGTGCTTGTCAAGCAGGTAAACAGGTTGGAGGAAGACATCCCGTGAAGAACATCATGACCACAAGGAGGCCACTCGAGCTACTTCACATGGATCTTTTTGGTCCCAACGCCTACAAGAGTCTCGGTGGAAATTCTTTTGGTCTAGTTACAGTTGATGATTTTTCAAGATTTACGTGGGTGTTCTTTCTTAATGACAAGTCGCAGGTCCAGAAGATCTTCAGAAACTTCGCTAGGAAGGCCCAAAATCAGTTTGATGTGAAGATCAAGAAGGTTCGGAGTGACAACGGAACGGAGTTCAAGAACGCAAATGTGGACACCTTTCTTGACGAAGAAGGGATTTCACACGAGTTCTCGGCTACGTACACACCTCAACAAAATGGAGTTGTTGAGAGGAAGAACCGGACGCTCATCGAAATGGCAAGAACAATGCTTGATGAATACAAGACGCCAAAGCACTTTTGGGCAGAAGCGGTTGAGACAGCTTGTCACGCAACAAATCTCTTATATCTTCACAAGCTACTCGCAAGACAGCATACGAGCTTCTCACCGGTAACAAACCCCAAGTTGGATACTTTCGAGTATTCGGCTCAAAGTGCTACATTCTTGATAAGCATCGTCGTTCAAAGTTTGCTCCTAAAACTCATGAAGGTTTTCTACTTGGTTATGGCTCAAACTCTCACACTTACCGTGTCTACAACAATTTCACCCGAAAGGTTGAAGAGACGGTAGATGTGAAGTTTGATGAATCTAATGGCTCGCAAGTAGAGCAATTGCCAATTGATGTAGGAGACAAAGACTCTTCAGAAGCAATTCAAGACTTGTCCATCGGCAAAATTCGTCCAACGGAGGTGAAGGAGAGTACTTCATCCGTCCAAATGGAAGCTTCTACTTCACGACAAGGTGAACCAAGAATCGACACGGAAGCATCCACAAGTGGGACACACCAAGATGAAGAAAACGAGGAAGTACGTCAAGATGAACATCAACAACCTCCTTCACCACGACAAGAGAACGACGACGTCAACAATGAAGAAGGCCAAGAAGAAGAACAAGATGAAGAAGATGTTCAACGAAGACCCAATCAAAAGCTCTCACGAGTTCGAGCAAGAATTGCCAAAGATCATCCCGGCGAGCAAATCCTAAATGATATACAAACCGGGAGAATCACTCGCTCAAAAACTCGTTTAGCTAACTTTTGTGAAAACTATTCATTCATTTCTAGCATTGAACCAATGAAGGTTGAAGAAGCATTGGAAGATCTGGATTGGATAAACGCTATGCATGAAGAGCTACATAATTTTGAGAGAAACCAAGTTTGGACATTGGTTGAGAAGCCCGACAACAACCACAACATCATTGGTACCAAATGGATGTTTCGCAACAAGCAAGATGAAGATGGACAAGTGGTTCGCAACAAAGCATGTCTCGTCGCCCAAGGGTACACACAAGTCGATGGTATGGACTATGGTGAGACGTATGCTCCCGTTGCTAGACTTGAGTCCATTCGCATCTTACTTGCCTATGCTAATCACCATAATATCACCTTGTACCAAATGGACATTAAAAGTGCTTTTCTAAATGGTGAAATAGAGGAGGAAGTTTATGTCAAACAACCTCCCGGCTTTGTCAATCCTAAGAAACCAAATCATGTTTACAAACTTCACAAAGCTCTTTATGGTCTTAAACAAGCTCCTAGAGCATGGTATAAATGCTTGACCAAGTTCCTTACTACAAGTGGTTTTGAAATTGGTAAAATTGATTCTACTCTTTTTACTAAAAGGGTTAATGGAGAACTATTTGTATGCCAAATTTATGTTGATGATATCATATTTGGTTCAACTAACCCTCTCTTTAGTGAAAAGTTTGGAAAGCTAATGTCAGAGAAGTTTGAGATGTCTATGATGAGTGAACTCAAATTCTTTCTCGGGTTGCAAATCAAGCAAACTAAGGAAGGTACATTTGTCTCTCAAACAAAGTACACCAAGGACTTATCCAAGAAGTTCAATATGCAAGAATGCAAAGGTATGTCTACACCCATGCCTACTAGTGGACATAATGATTTGACCAAAGATGGTGAACATGTTGATCAAAAGGTTTATCGCTCTATGATTGGTTCATTGTTATACCTATGTGCTTCACGTCCCGATATTATGCTAAGTGTGTGCATGTGTGCACGATATCAAGCTGCTCCTAAAGATTGTCATCCTAAGGCTGTGAAAAGGATAGTGAGATATTTAATCCATACACCAAATTTTGGCATTTGGTATCCTAAGAGGTCTTCTTTTGATCTTGTTGGCTATTCTGACTCGGATTATGCCGGAGACAAGGTTGATAGAAAGTCCACTTCGGGTACTTGTCAATTTCTTGGCAGATCTCTTGTGTCTTGGTCTTCCAAGAAATAAAATTCGGTATCCTTATCCACCGCCGAAGCGGAATACATTGCCGCTGGTTCATGTTGCGCTCAATTACTTTGGATGAACCAAACTCTTAAAGATTATGGGATTTATGTGAAACATGTTCCACTGCTTTGTGACAATGAAAGCGCTATCAAAATTGGTCATAATCCTGTACAACATTCTCGAACTAAGCATATTGAAGTTTGTCATCATTTCATTCGAGATCATGTTGCTAAGGGTGACATCAATCTTAAGCATGTTCGCACCGACAAGCAATTAACGGATATATTTACTAAACCACTTGATGAGAAAGTGTTTTGTAGGTTGAGAGGAGAATTGAACATCATTGATGCTTTGAACTTGGAGTAGAAACTCCATTGGATACATGCAAGACATGAGCTTATGACTAACCCATGATATATCTCTTATGATAACTATCTTATGTCTTGGATATATTTGCACCTTGCATGTTGTCTAACCCATGTAGGTGCTTGGTTGAATCTAATTCCATGAGATTGCGACTCACTCATATCTTGAGCAATCTCTACATCACCAAGACTCTACACAATAGTGGTTGAAGATAGGGAAGCACAAAACCACTCAAACATATCCTTTGACAAATTCTATGTTAAGCTTCATGATTGTCATTTTTGGATACACAAGTGCTCTTCCTTGCAAGAACTAACCCATGTAGGTAGATGAACTCAAACTCCAAGTGGTGCTCCCAACTCTTGATGAACTACATCAACCTTGAGCACCCACACAAGTTCAACTACATGAGCAAGAACCACACCACCACCCAAGGTATGTTATTCCATCTTAGAGAAGCTTTACTCCAAGACATGAGTCAAAGCAACTCAACAAGATGTGAATACATCAAGATGCTTAAACGAAAAATGGTAACCCCATTTTGAGCTTAAACGATGAGTATGACCTATGATCAAGTGTTCTCACTTGACTCCTAAGTCAATATACTCTAACATAGGTGACTATGTCACCGCCCAATTCTAGATGAAGTTCTCTTGTGTTCTTTTTTGAGTTATTGCATTTGTCCCTTGCATATTTGTTTCCTTCTTTTTCAAACAAAACAAAAACAAAAACTTCATCTAGAAACTTTCACTCTTTTCTTTCTTGTTCTGCATATTTCTGCATCAAATTCATTGCAAATCTTTGTGAGATCTTACTTGACTAGTGAGCTGAGGTGACAAGTGTTTTTCTCTGTGATGAACTCGGTTTCACCGAATTGCCATTTTCAGACCAACCGAATCCCTTCGGTACTACCGAAACATGCCACTCGGTGCCACCGATTTCGCAACAGGAAAAACAGTTTGCCACATATTCTATATTTCTTCTGATCCAGCTCCACTCAATGAATCTTGTCCTCTACAAGCATCATAGTTTTATTCCCTGCTTTGTACTGAATCTCAAGGACCAAACCTATTCGACGGATTCCAGGAAAAACCTTCTTGGAAATTGATGTCAAAGGGGGAGAGAGAGATCACATCAAATCTTATCATCAGGGAGAGAGAGATCACATCAAAAGCTTATCACCTACAAAGGAGAAAGTACTAAGGGGGAGAGAATACTCAAGGATCCCATATATTAAGGGGGAGAAAGAAATCTCCAAGGGGGAGAGAATACTCAAGGATCCCAGATGCTTGATGTTCAAGAGGAGAGATGCCACATGTCTTTTTGGGGGAAAGACATGTTCATATGAACTCATTTGAATTAAGTTCTATTCATATCTTTCAGCTCTGATTTTCTGTTTCCTATCTTCTCCCAATATCCCATGTACGATTCAGGGGGAGCAAGACACCTAAGGAAAAGAAATCAGTCAAATTCATTGCATATCTTTATTCTTGGGGACATGTTGAATTCAATGTGGTACCTTGTACTCACTCTCTACATGTCATCCCAATCTTGGTATTCTTGTGGTTTCTTTGGTTTGCTCTGGCTAGTGGACGTACCTGTGTTATCTAACCTTATTTGTGCAGGTCCATTCCATCCGAAGCCAACTCAAGACCACAAGGTAAGTATATGCATCAAAATCATGAGTATGAGGAGTTCTTGCTTATGTACATACTATTTGCAAGAAGGACTCATGAGCATGAAGGTATTTTCCTTGATAATCTTTTGCTCTGATGCATATGGCCAAGATGCATGTAACACATTGCCTACTCTGTCATGGTTATGCTCTCACATGCCTCTATATTTCATATTTACATGAGTGCATACATGTAGGGGGAGCCTATGCTCGTTACATGTCCTTCCAAAGCTTTACTTGTTGTTCTTTATATCTTTATCTAAAGCTTTGATGTATGTTGCCATCAATTACCAAAAAGGGGGAGATTGAAAGCACAAGTGCTCCCTAGGTGGTTTTGATAATTGATGACAACATATCTCTTGTTGGACTAACATTTCTATCTAGCATGTTCCAGATAAGTTCAACAATGGAGTGGCATGGACTAAAGGTTGTGGGAACTCCTTCAAGATGCTAATGACAAAGGATTGGCTAAAGCTTCAAGCTCAAGACTCTTCATTTTATATTTTAGTGATCCAAGATCACATTGAGTCCATAGGAAAAGCCAATACTTTCAAGGAGGGATGAGGTGTTGCTTAATGAGCCTCTTGCTTCATGTGCTTAGTGATATGCTCCAAAACCCTCAACTACTTTCCCATATCCACATATGACCTAAACCCTAAGCCAAACTCGGTCCTACCGATTCTTCCTATCCGGCGCCATCGAGTTTCACTTGTCATTAGCCACTGCCAAACCCTAGCAATTCGGTTCTACCGATAAGGATCTCAGTCTCACCGAGATGGGATTGCAAACTCTCTGTTTCCCCTTCGTAACTTTTCGGTCTCACCGAAAGAGCGAATTGGTCCCATCGAGATTGCAATGTAAACTCAGTGTTTCCCCTTTGTAACTTTTCGGTCTCACCGAGTTCGACTCGGTCTCACCGAAAGAGCAAATTGGTCCCACCGAGTTCACCTGACCAACTCTCTGGTTAGCTAATTACCACATTCGGTCTCACCGAGTTTGTGTAATCGGTCTCACCAAGATTACGTTATGCCCAAACCCTAACCATATCGGTCCTACCAAGTTGCATGTCAGTCCCACTGAAAATCTCTAACAATCACTAGGTTTACATTTTCGGTCCGACCGAGTTTATTGATTCGGTCCCACCAAGATTGTGAAACTGTGTAATGGTTGGATTTTGTGTGGAGGCTATATATACCCCTCCACCTCCTCTTCATTCGTGGTGAGAGCCATCAGAACACACACACCATTCCAACTCATATGTTCTGAGAGAGAGAGAACCACCTACTCATGTGTTGAGACCAAGACATTCCATTCCTACCATATGAATCTTGATCTCTAGCCTTCCCAAGTTGCTTTCCACTCAAATCTTCTTTCCACCAAATCCAAATCCTATGAGAGAGAGTTGAGTGTTGGGGAGACTATCATTTGAAGCACAAGAGCAAGGAGTTCATTACCTACACACCATTTGTTACTTCTTGGAGAGTGGTGTCTCCTAGATTGGCTAGGTGTCACTTGGGAGCCTCCGACAAGATTGTGGAGTTGAACCAAGGAGTTTGTAAGGGCAAGGAGATCGCCTGCTTCGTGAAGATCTACCGCTAGTGAGGCAAGTCCTGTGTGGGCGATGGCCATGGTGGGATAGACAAGGTTGCTTCTTCGTGGACCCTTTGTGGGTGGTTGCTTCTTCGTGGACCCTTCATGGGTGGAGCCCTGTGTGGACTCGCGCAACCGTTACCCTTGGGTGGAGCCCTGTGTGGACTCGCGCAACCGTTACCCTTCATGGGTTGAAGTCTCCATCAACGTGGATGTAGGATAGCACCACCTATCCGAACCACGGGAAAAACATCCGTGTCTCCAATTGCGTTTGATCTCTCCAAACCCTTCCCTTTACATTCTTGCAAGTTGCATGCTTTACATTCCGCTGCTCATATACTCTTTGCATGCTTGCTTGATATGTATTGTGTGTGTTGAAATTGTGCCTAAACTCCGCTTAAACCGAAAAAGCTTAAAAATTGCAACTTAAGCATTATGTGTCTAATCACCCCCCTCTAGACACATCTACTTCTAGATCCTACATTTACCAAACTCATAACTCAGATATTCTCATTGATCAGATCGTAGGAATTTGATCTTCTTGTTATGATGATTCTTAACTTCACTCTGAAATCGCTTGAACTTTTTAAGCGTTTTAGACTTGTGCTTCATTAAGTAAATATACCTATATCTACTCAAATCGTCAGTGAAGATGAGAAAATAGCGATATCCACCGCACGCTTCAATTCTCATTGGATCACACGCATCAGCATGCATGATTTCCAACAAGTCACTTGCCCGTTTCATTGTACCTGAAAGCGGGGTCTTAGTCATCCTGCCCATGAGGCATGGCTTGCATGTGTCAAGCGATTCAAAATCAAGTGACTCCAAACATCCATCGACATGGAGTTTCTTCATGCATCTTATGCCAATATGACCTAAGCGGCAGTGCCACGAGAAAGTGGTACTATCATTATTAACTCTACATCTTTTGGCGTGAACATGTGTATTACCACGACCGAGATTCAATGAACCATTCACATAGGGTGCATGACCATGAAAGGTATCATTCATGTAAACAGAATAACCAGTATTCTCTAACTTAAATGAATGACCGTATTGCAATGAACATGATCTAATCATATTCATGCTCAACGTAGACATCTGATAACATTTATCTAGGTTCAATACTAATCCCGAAGGCAGATGGAGCGTGCGATGGTGATCTCATCTACTTTGGAAACACTTCCAACACACATCGTCACCTCGCTCTTAGCCAGTCTCCGTTTAGTCCGTAGCTTTTGCTTCAAGTTACCAATAATAGTAACTGAACCGGTATCCAATACCCAGGTGCTACCAGGAGTACTAGTGAGGTACACATTAATAACACGTATATACTTTGTTGAAGTTGCCAGCCTTCTTTTCTACCATGCATTTGGGGTAATTCCGCTACCAGTGACCGTTCCCGTACAATAGAAGCACTTAGTCTCGGGTTTGGGTTCAACCTTGGGTTCCTTTACTGGAGCGGCAACTGGTTTGCCATCCATGAAGTTTCCCTTCTAGCCCTTTCCCTTCTTGAAACCAGTGGTCTTGTTAAACCATCAACACTTGATGCTCCTTCTTGATTTCTACCCTTTACGGTCTTAAGCACCGCGAACAGCTCCGGGATCAACTCCATCCCTTGCATGTCATAGTTCATCACAAAGATCTAGTAGCTTAGTGATAGTGGCTAGAGAACTCTATCAATCACTATCTTATCTGGAAGTTTAACTCCCACTGCTTTAAGTGATTGTAGCACCCAGACATTCTGAGCACATGCTCACTAGCTGAGCTATTCTCCTCCATCTTGTTGGCAAAAGAACTTGTCAGAGGTCTCACACCTCTCAACATGGGCATGAGCCTCAAATCCCAATTTCAGCTCTTGGAACATCTCATATGTTCTATGGCGTTCAAAACGTCATTGGAATCCCGATTCTAAGCCGTAAAGTATGGTGCACTAAACTATCAAGTAGTCATCAGGATGTGTCTGTCAGGTGTTCACAACATTCACAGACGATGTTGTAGGTGTTTGCACATCGAGCGGTGCATCAAAGACGTAAGCCTTCTGTGTAGCAGTGAGGACACTCCTCGGACTATGGGCCTAGTCCGCATCATTGCTTACAATATCTTTCAACTTAATATTACTCTAGGAACGTATTGAAACAGGGAGCTACAACGTGAGCTATTTATCTACAACATATTTGCAAAGACAATTTAGACTATGTTCATGATAATTGAGTTCATCTAATCAAATTATTTAATGAACTCCCACTCAGATAGACATCCCTCTAGTCATCTAAGTGAAACATGATCCGAATCGACTAGGCCGTGTCCGATCATCACGTGAGACGGACTAGTCATCAACGGTGAACATCTCATGTTGATCGTATCTTCTATACGACTCATGTTCGACCTTTCGGTCTTCCGTGTTCCAAGGCCATGTCTGTACATGCTAGGCTCGTCAAGTCAACCTAAGTGTTTCGCATGTGTTCCGAGGCCATGTTTGTACATGCTAGGCTCGTCAACACCCGTTGTATTCGAACGTTAGAATCTATCACACCCAATCATCACGTGGTGCTTCGAAACAACGAACCTTCGCAATGGTGCATAGTTAGGGGGAACACTTTTCTCGAAATTTTAGAGAGGGATCATCTTATTTAAGCTACCGTCGTTCTAAGAAAATAAGATGTAAAACATGATAAACATCACATGCAATCAAATAGTGACATGATATGACCAATATCATTTTGCTCCTTTTGATCTCCATCTTCGGGGCTCCATGATCATCGTTGTCACCGGCATGACACCATGATCTCCATCATCATGATCTCCATCATCGTGTCTTCTTGAAGTTGTCACGTCATCTATTACTTCTACTACTATGGCTAACGCTTTAGCAATAAAGTAAAGTAATTACATGACGTTTATGTTGACACGCAGGTCATAAATAAATAAAGACAACTCCTATGGCTCCTGCCGGTTGTCATACTCATCGACATGCAAGTCATGATTCCTATTACAAGAACATGATCATCTCATACATCACATATATCATTCATCACATCCTTTGGCCATATCACATCACAAAAAACTTGCTGCAAAAACAAGTTAGACGTCCTCTAAATGTTGTTGCAAGTTTTTTACGTGGCTGCTATAGGTTTCTAGCAAGAACGTTTCTTACCTACGCGAAAACCACAACGTGATATGCCAATTTCTATTTACCCTTCATAAGGACCCTTTTCATCAAATCCGATCCGACTAAAGTGGGAGAGACATACACCCGCTAGCCACATTATGGAACTAGTGCTTGTCAGTCGGTGGAACCAGTCTCACGTAAGAGTACGTGTAAGGTCGGTCCGGGCCGCTTCATCCCACGATGCCGCCGAATCAAGATAAGACTAGTAACGGCAAGTAAATTGACAATATCGACGCCCACAACTGCTTTGTGTTCTACTCGTGCATAGAAACTACGCATAGACCTAGCTCATGATGCAACTGTTGGGGAACGTAGCAGAAATTCAAAATTTTCTACGCATCACCAAGATCAATCTATGGAGTAATCTAGCAACGAGGGGAAGGAGAGTGCATCTACATACCCTTGTAGATCGCTAAGCGGAAGCGTTCAAGTGAACGGGGTTGATGGAGTCGTACTCGTCGTGATCCAAATCACTGATGATCCTAGTGCCGAACGGACGGCACCTCCGTGTTCAACACACGTACAGCCCGGTGACGTCTCCTACGCCTTGATCCAGCAAGGGGAGAAGGAGAGGTTGGGGAAGACTCCATCCAGCAGTAGCACGACGGCGTGGTGGTGGTGGAGGAGCGCAGGACTCCAGCAGGGCTTCGCCAAGCACTACGAGAGACGAGGAGGGAGAGGGGTAGGGCTGCACCAACAGGGAGAGAATTCGTGTGTTGGGCAGCCCCCATACCTCAAGTATATATAGGGGGAGGGAAGGGGCTGCGCCAACACCTAGGGTTCCCTCCCTAGGGGTGGCGGAAGCCCCTAGATCCCATCTGGGAGGCGGCCACAAGGGGGAGAGGGGGAGGCGCACCTAGGGTGGGCCTTAGGGCCCATCTGCCCTAGGGTTTGCCCCCTTCCCCTCTTGGAGGCGCCTTGGGCCTTAGTGGGAGGTGCCCCAGCCCACCTAGGGGCTGGTCCCTTCCCACTATTGGCCCATGTAGGCCTCCGGGGCTTGTGGCCCCACCTGGTGGACCCCCGGACCCTTCCGGTGGTCCCGGTACACTACCGGTGATGCCCGGAACAATTCCGATGGCCAAAACCATACTTCCTATATATCAATATTTACCTCCGAACCATTCCGGAACTCCTCGTGATGTCCGGGATCTCATCTGGGACTCCGAACAACATTCAATAACCGCATACATACCTTCCCTATAACCCTAGCGTCATCGAACCTTAAGTGTGTAGACCCTACGGGTTGGGGAGACATGCAGACATGACCGAGATGACTCTCCGGTCAATAACCAACAGCGGGATCTGGATACCCATGTTGGCTCCCACATGTTCCACGATGATCTCATCGGATGAACCACGATGTCGAGGATTCAATCAATCCCGTATTCAATTCCCTTTGTTCATTGGTACGATACTTGCCCGAGATTCGATCGTCGGTATCCCGATACCTTGTTCAATCTCGTTACCGGCAAGTCTCTTTACTTGTTCCGTAACACATCATCCCGTGATCAACTCCTTGGTCACATTGTGCACATTATGATGATGTCCTACCGAGTGGGCCCAGAGATACCTCTCCGTTTACACGGAGTGACAAATCCCAGTCTCGGTTCGTGCCAACCCAACAGACACTTTCGGAGATACCTGTAGTGTAGCTTTATAGCCACCCAGTTACGTTGTGACGTTTGTCACACCCAAAGCACTCCTACGGTATCCGGGAGTTGCACAATCTCATGGTCTAAGGAAATGATACTTGACATTAGAAAAGCTTTAGCATACGAACTACACGATCTTTGTGCTAGGCTTAGGATTGGGTCTTGTCCATCACATCATTCTCCTAATGATGTGATCCCGTTATCAACGACATCCAATGTCCATGGTCAGGAAACCGTAACCATCTATTGATCAACGAGCTAGTCAACTAGAGGCTTACTAGGGACATGGTGTTGTCTATGTATCCACACATGTATCTGAGTTTCCTATCAATACAATTCTAGCATGGATAATAAACGATTATCATGAACAAGGAAATATAATAATAACCAATTTATTATTGCCTCTAGGGCATACTTCCAACATTGTAAGCCAGTGAAAACGATCAAGTTGCCCTCTGCGTTATAAGCCGGCGCGGACGCGTGAACCGGCCGCAAGAGCGGGCGGGTGAGTCGTTTGTGGCTTTGTAAGCCGGTGTGGTCGCGAGAGAGGGCCACATCCTTGTAAGCCGGTGAGGGAGTCCGTTGAGTAACGACAATCACTGGTGCTGAATGATGTTGGCGCGCCTCCATCTCCACGGTATAATGCCACATCGTAATGAATATTCTTCTGCATATAAAATATAGCAGGGCCAAGTAGTTTTGCTTGGATGAATTAAGATATACTTAAAAATAAATAGGGTAAATAGCACCTGATACTCAGCCCCAAGGTTGATGATGATTTCTGGATCCTGAAGTAAGAAGCAGTACTGATAGTACTATACACATAGCGTGTGTAGTCTGCCTTTGAACTAAGCAGCATTTTTTTTATTTTTTCTTTTACCCAACAACCTATCTGTCGTGGTTTTGTCACGGCAGATGTCCTAGAGAAAGGACTTAGTCGTGGAGCCATCGCGACGGGTTAGCTTGAAGGGGTTGAAGCGGACACAGGGACGCAAGAGAGTTTATACTAGTTCGGCCCCTTCGATGAAGGTAAAAGCCTACGTCTAGTTGTGATGGAATTGATGGGGTTTCGATGACTAGGGAGCAAACAAGCTTCGCCTATGTCTCGAGTTGTTGTTTGTCATCCCTGAACCGCCGCCGGGTCGTCCCCTTATATACACGGGTGACGCCCGTCGGTTCACAGAGTCCCAATACCGGCTCATAGATGTGTCTGGTTTGGTCTCTACTTATTCCTAACTTACAATACAAGTTAACTACTAACGTCGGTTTACGGCTACAGGCCTTGAACCGACCATGGGCCTTGAGCCCTCATCTGCCTTCTTGGGTTTTAACATACTTAACTACTGACGAAGTTAACCCGGCCCAGATAGGCCGGTTTACGCCCAATAGTAATATCCCCAACATTGGGCCCCAGATTGATTTGAACATGTTCATGTCAATCTTTTAGCAAAAATCTTCATCTTCAATATCTTCTTGTAGTTTGTTGAACCGCCGTGATGTCATCTTCTCTAGTCGTTGTAAACCGGCGTGACGTCACCTGTTATAAAGGACCTTAATAGGTCTGCGACAATTAAGGTGACATCTTCGTTTCCAAACCCTCGGTCCCTTGATTTTCGCGCCTGACTCCTATCCCTTGCCTTATAAATAGGACCGAAGGGTCATTTCTTTTTCCCCTCCGTGCCCTTCTGCTTCGTCTTCCTCGCGTCGCCCAGCTTTGGAGCTCCGCCGCCACTGTCAACCTCTGCATCATCCTTGGCCGCTGCATCAACCTGGGCGCACCAGATTACCGCGGCAACCTTCCGCGTTCTTCTCATCTCTAGTAAGTCTTCTGTTCTTTTCAACATAGATTTGTTCTAGGGTTTCATGTTCTTCTAGTGTTCATCGCCTGTTTCGTGTTCATACGATAGCTCCTAGATGCATCAGTGAATCCTTGCTCTGTGTAGCGGTAGGTTTTAGCATCCGCCTTCAGTTTCATGCCTCAAGACCATAGATCTATATGTATCTCTGCCCATTGATTCAGTTACTGTTCTTTTTTTTGAATCTTGAATATTTTCCTTCTTTTCTGAACTTGCTTCAGATCCGTTGCTGTAGAGAATGTTGGGGAACGTAGCAGAAAACAAAATTTTTTCTACGGTTTCACCAAGATCTATCAATGAGTTCATCTAGCAACAAGTGATTGGATGCATCTACATACCTTTGTAGATCGCGAGCGGAAGCGTTCAAAGAACGGGGATGATGTAGTCGAACACGACGTGATCCAAATCACCGGAGATCCTAGCACCGAACGGACGGCACCTCCGCGTTCAACACACGTACGGTCAGCGTAACGTCTCCTTCTTCTTGATCCAGCAAGGGGAGAGGAGAGGTTGAGGAAGATGGCTCCAGCAGTAGCACGACGGCGTGGTGGTGATGGAGCTGCAGTACTCCTGCAGGGCTTTGCTAAGCACTATGGAGGAGGAGGAGGTGTTGGAGAGGGAGAAGGAGGCAACCAAAGGCATAGATCAAAACCCCTCCTTCCCCCACTATATATAGGAGGGCCAAGGGGGGGGGGGCGCCGGCCCTAGGAGATCCAATCTCCTAGGGGGGCGGCGGCCAAGGGAGGTTTCCCTCCCCCCCAAGGCACCTAGGGGTGCCTTCCACTAGTGGGACTCCTCCCCTTTGGAAACCCTAGGCACATGGGCCTATTGAGGCTGGTGCCCTTGGCCCATGTAGGCCAAGGCGCACCCCCTACAGCCCATGTGGCCCCCCGGGGCAGGTGGCCCCACCCGGTGGGCCCCCGGGACCCTTCCGGTGGTCCCGGTACAATACCGATAACCCCGAAACTTGTCCCGATGGCCGAAATAGCACTTCCTATATATAATTCTTTACCTCCGGACCATTCCGGAACTCCTCATGACATCCGGGATCTCATCCGGGACTCCGAACAACATTCGGGTTACTGCATATACATATCCCTACAACCCTAGCGTCACCGAACCTTAAGTGTGTAGACCCTACGGGTTCGGGAGATATGTAGACATGACCGAGACGACTCTCCGGTCAATAACCAACAGTGGGATCTGGATACCCATGTTGGCTCCCACATACTCCACGATGATCTCATCGGATGAACCACGATGTCGAGGATTCAAGCAACCCCGTATGCAATTCCCTTTGTCAATTGGTATGTTACTTGCCCGAGATTCGATCGTCAGTATCCCAATACCTCGTTCAATCTCGTTACCGGCAAATCACTTTACTCGTACCGTAATGCATGATCCCGTGACCAGACACTTGGTCACTTTGAGCTCATTATGATGACGCATTACCGAGTGGGCCCAGTGATACCTCTCCGTCATACGGAGTGACAAATCCCAGTCTCGATCCGTGTCAACCCAACAGACACTTTTGGAGATACCTGTAGTGCACTTTCTAGTCACCCAGTTACGTTGTGACGTTTGGTACACCCAAAGCACCCCTACGGTATCCGGGAGTTACACGATCTCATGGTCAAAGGAAAAGATACTTGACATTGGAAAAGCTCTAGCAAACGATCTACACGATCTTGCGCTATGCTTAGGATTGGGTCTTATCCATCACATCATTCTCCTAATGATGTGATCCCGTTATCAATGACATCCAATGTCCATAGCCAGGAAACCATGACTATCTGTTGATCAACGAGCTAGTCAACTAGAGGCTTACTAGGGACATATTATGGTCTATGTATTCACACGTGTATTACGATTTCCGGATAATACAGTTATAGCATGAATAAAGACAATTATCATGAACAAAGAAATATAATAATAATACTTTTATTATTGCCTGTAGGGCATATTTCCAACAGTCTCCCACTTGCACTAGAGTCAATAATCTAGTTACATTGTTATGAATCGAACACCCATGGAATTCTGGTGTTGATCATGTTTTGCCCTAGGGAGAGGTTTAGTCAATGGATATGCTACATTCAGGTCCGTATGTACTTTACAAATCTCTATGTCTCCATCTTGACCATTTTCACGAATGGAGTTGAAGCGACGCTTGATGTGCCTTGTCTTCTTGTGAAACCTGGGCTCCTTGGCAAGTGCAATAGCTCCAATGTTGTCACAGAGGAGTTTGATTGGCCCCGACGCATTGGGTATGACTCCTAGGTCGGTGATGAACTCCTTCACCCATATTGCTTCATGTGCTGCCTACGAGGCTGCCATGTACTCCGCTTCACATGTAGATCCCGCCACGACGCTCTGCTTGCAGTTGCACCAGCTCACTGCTCCACCATTCAACATATACACGTATCCGGTTTGTGACTTAGAGTCATCCAGATCTGTGTCGAAGCTAGCGTCGACGTAACCCTTTACGACGAGCTCTTCGTCACCTCCATAAACGAGAAACATGTCCTTTGTCCTTTTCAGGTACTTCAGGATATTCTTGACCGCTGTCCAGTGTTCCTTGCCGGGATTACTTTGGTACCTTCCTACCAAACTTACGGCAAGGTTTACATCAGGTCTGGTACACAGCATGGCATACATAATAGATCCTATGGCTGAAGCATAGGGGATGACACTCATCTCTTCTTTATCTTTTGCCGTGGTCGAACATTGAGCTGAGCTCAATTTCATACCTTGCAAAACAGGCAAGAACCCTTTCTTGGACTGATCCATTTTGAACTTCTTCAAAATCTTATCAAGGTATGTGCTTTGTGAAAGACCTATGAGGCGTCTCGATCTATCCCTATAGATCTTGATGCCTAATATATAAGCAGCTTCTCCAAGGTCCTTCATTGAAAAACTCTTATTCAAGTAGGCCTTAATGCCGTCCAAAAGTTCTATATCATTTCCCATCAAAAGTATGTCATCTACATATAATATGAGAAATGCTACGGAGCTCCCACTCACTTTCTTGTAAACGCAGGCTTCTCCATAAGTCTGCATAAACCCAAACGCTTTGATCATCTCATCAAAGCGAATGTTCCAACTCCGAGATGCTTGCACCAGCCCATAAATCGAGCGTTGGAGCTTGCACACCTTGTCAGCATTCTTAGGATCGACAAAACCTTTCGGCTGCATCATATACAATTCCTCCTTAAGGAAACCATTAAGGAATGCCGTTTTGACATCCATTTGCCATATCTCATAATCGAAGAATGCGGCAACTGCTAACATAATTCGGACGGACTTCAGCTTCGCTACCGGTGAGAAAGTCTCATCGTAGTCAACCCCTTGAACTTGTCGATAACCCTTAGCGACAAGCCGAGCTTTATAGATGGTCACATTACCATCCGCGTCTGTCTTCTTCTTAAAGATCCATTTATTTTCTATGGCTCGCCTTTGAATGGGCAAGTCAGTCAAAGTCCATACTTCGTTTTCATACATGGATCTCTCGGATTTCATGGCTTCTAGCCATTTGTCGGAATCCGGGTCCGCCATCGCTTCTTCATAGTTCGAAGGTTCACCGTTGTCTAACAACATGATTTCCAAGACAGGGTTGCCGTACCACTCTGGTGCGGAATGTGTCCTTGTGGACCTTCGAATTTCAGCAGGAGCTTGATCAGAAGTATCATCATTAACTTCCTCTCTAGTCGGTGCAGGCACCTCAGGAACATTTTCTTGAGTTGTGCCCTTTTCCGGTTCAAGAGGTAATACTTCATCAAGTTCTACTTTCCTCCCACTTACTTCTTTCGAGAGAAACTCTTTCTCCAGAAAGAGTCCGTTCTTGGCAACAAAGATCTTGCCTTCGGATCTTAGGTAGAAGGTATACCCAATGGTTTCCTTAGGGTATCCTATGAAGACGCATTTTTCCAACTTGGGTTCGAGCTTCTCAGGTTGAAGTTTCTTGACATAAGCATCGCATCCCCAAACTTTTAGAAACGACAGCTTAGGTTTCTTCCCAAACCATAATTCATACGGTGTCGTCTCAACGGATTTAGACGGAGCCCTATTTAAAGTGAATGTAGCTGTCTCTAGAGCGTATCCCCAAAATGATAGCGGTAAATCGGTAAGAGACATCATAGACCGCACCATATCCAATAGAGTGCGATTACGACGTTCGGACACACCATTACACTGAGGTGTTCCAGGCGGCGTGAGTTGTGAAACTATTCCACATTTTCTTAAGTGTGTACCAAATTCGTGACTTAAATATTCTCCCCCATGATCTGATCGTAGGAACTTTATCTTTCGCTCACGTTGATTCTCTACCTCATTCTGAAATTCCTTGAACTTTTCAAAGGTCTTAGACTTGTGTTTCATTAAGTAGACATACCCATATCTACTCAAGTCATCAGTGAGAGTGAGAACATAACGATATCCTCGTCGAGCCTCAACGCTCATTGGACCGCACACATCAGTATGTATGATTTCCAACAAGTTGGTCGCTCGCTCCATTGTTCCGGAGAATGGAGTCTTGGTCATCTTGCCCATGAGGCATGGCTCGCATGTGTCAAACGATTCATAATCTAGAGACTCTAAAAGTCCATCAGCATGGAGCTTCTTCATGCACTTGACACCAATGTGACCAAGGCGGCAGTGCCACAAGTATGTGGGACTATCGTTATCAACTTTACATCTTTTGGTATTCACACTATGAATATGTGTAATATTACATTCGAGATTCATTAAGAATAAACCATTGACCATCGGAGCATGACCATAAAACATATCTCTCATATAAATAGAACAACCATTATTCTCGGATTTAAATGAGTAGCCATCTCGTATTAAACGTGATCCTGATACAATGTTCATGCTCAAACTTGGCACTAAATAACAATTATTGAGGTTTATAACTAATCCCGTAGGTAAATGTAGAGGTAGCGTGCCAACGGCGATCACATCGACTTTGGAACCATTCCCGACGCGCATCGTCACCTCGTCCTTCGCCAGTCTCCGTTTATTCCGCAGCTCCTGTTGTGAGTTACAAATATGAGCAACGGCACCGGTATCAAATACCCAGGAGTTACTACGAGTACTGGTAAGGTACACATCAATTACATGTATATCAAATATACCTTTGGTGTTGCCGGCCTTCTTGTCCGCTAAGTATTTGGGGCAGTTCCGTTTCCAGTGACCCTTCCCTTTGCAATAAAAGCACTCCGTCTCAGGCTTGGGTCCATTCTTTGACTTCTTCCCGGCAGCTTGCTTGCCGGGCGCGGCAACTTCCTTGCCGTCCTTCTTGAAGTTCTTTTTACCCTTGCCCTTCTTGAACTTAGTGGTTTTATTCACCATCAACACTTGATGTTCCTTCTTGACTTCTACCTCTGCTGATTTCAGCATAGCAAATACTTCAGGAATGGTCTTTTCCATCCCCTGCATATTGAAGTTCATCACAAAGCTCTTGTAGCTTGGTGGAAGCGACTGGAGGATTCTGTCAATGACCGCATCATCCGGGAGATTAACTCCCAGCTGAGTCAAGTGGTTATGTAACCCAGACATAGTGAGTATGTGCTCACTGACAGAACTATTTTCCTCCATCTTACAGCTGAAGAATTTGTCGAAGACTTCATATCTCTCGGTCCGGGCATGAGCTTGAAAAACCATTTTCAGCTCTTCGAACATCTCATATGCTCCATGTCTCTCAAAACGCTTTTGGAGCCCCGGCTCTAGGCTGTAAAGCATGCCGCACTGAACGAGGGAGTAGTCATCAGCACGTGTCTGCCAAGCGTTCATAACGTCTTGGTTCTGTGGGACGGGTGGATCACCTAGCGGTGCTTGTAGGACATAATCTTTCTTGGCAGCTATGAGGATGATCCTCAGGTTCCGGACCCAGTCCGTGTAGTTGCTGCCATCGTCTTTCAGCTTGGTTTTCTCTAGGAACGCGTTGAAGTTGAGGAGTACGTTGGCCATTTGATCTATAAGACATATTGTAAAGTTTTTTAGACTAAGTTCATGATAATTAAGTTCATCTAATCAAATTATTAATGAACTCCCACTCAAATTAGACATCCCTCTAGTCATCTAAGTGTTACACGATCCGAGTCGACTAGGCCGTGTCCGATCGTCATGTGAGACGGACTAGTCATCGTCGGTGAACATCTTCATGTTGATCGTATCTTCCATACGACTCGTGTTCGACCTTTCGTTCTCTGTGTTCCGAGGGCATGTCTGTACATGCTAGGCTCGTCAAGTTAACCCTAAGTGTTTTGCATGTGTAAAACTGTCTTACACCCATTGTATGTGAACATAAGGATCTATCACACCCGATCATCACGTGGTGCTTCGAAACGACGAACTTTAGCAACGGTGCATAGTTAGGGGAGAACCCTTCTTGAAATTGTTGTAAGGGATCATCTTATTTACAACCGTCGTTCTAAGTAAACAAGATGCAAAACATGATAAACATCACATGCAATCAAATAATAAATGTGACATGATATGGCCAATATCACATAGCTCCTTTGATCTCCATCTTGGGGCTCCATGATCATCTTGTCACCGGCTTGACACCATGATCTCCATCATCATGATCTCCATCATCGTGTCTCCATGAAGTTGCTCGCCAACTATTAATTCTACTACTATGGCTAACGCGTTTAGCAATAAAGTAAAGTAATTCACATGGCGTTTCTCAATGACATGCAGGTCATACAAAAAATAAAGACAACTCCTATGGCTCCTGCGATTGTCATACTCATCGACATGCAAGTCGTGATTCCTATTACAATAGCATGAACAACTCATACATCACATATAGATCATTCATCATTCATCACAACTTTGGCCATATCATATCACAAAGCACTTGCTGCAAAAACAAGTTAGACGTCTTCTAATTGTTGTTGCAAGTTTTACGTGGCTGAATAAGGGTTCTAGCAAGAATGTTTTCTTACCTACGTGAAAGCCACAACGTGATTTGTCAACTTCTATTTACCCTTCATAAGGACCCTTTTCATCGAATCCGCTCCAACTAAAGTAGGAGAGACAGACACCCGCCAGCCACCTTATGCAACTAGTGCATGTTAGTCGGTGGAACTGGTCTCACGTAAGCAGACGTGTAAGGTTGGTCCGGGCCGCTTCATCCCACAATACCGTTGAAGCAAGATAAGACTAGTAGCGGCAAGAAAGTTGACAACATCTACGCCCACAACAAATTGTGTTCTACTCGCGCAAGAAGAACTACGCATAGACCTAGCTCATGATGCCACTGTTGGGGAACGTAGCAGAAAACAAAATTTTTTCTACGGTTTCACCAGGATCTATCTATGAGTTCATCTAGCAACGAGTGATTGGATGCATCTACATACCTTTGTAGATCGCGAACGGAAGCGTTCAAAGAACGGGGATGATGTAATCGAACACGACGTGATCCAAATCACCGGAGATCCTAGCACCGAACGGACGGCACCTCCGCGTTCAACACACGTACGGTCAGCGTAACGTCTCCTTCTTCTTGATCCAGCAAGGGGAGAGGAGAGGTTGAGGAAGATGGCTCCAGCAGTAGCACGACGGCTTGGTGGTGATGGAGCTGCAGTACTCCGGCAGGGCTTCGCTAAGCACTATGGAGGAGGAGGAGGTGTTGGAGAGGGAGAAGGAGGCAACCAAAGGCATAGATGAAAAGCCCTCCTTCCCCCACTATATATAGGAGGGCCAAGGGGGGGGGCGCCGGCCCTAGGAGATCCAATCTCCTAGGGGGGGCGGCGGCCAAGGGAGGTTTCCCTCCCCCCCAAGGCACCTAGGGGTGCCTTCCACTAGTGGGACTCCTCCCCTTTGGAAACCCTAGGCGCATGGGCCTATTGAGGCTGGTGCCCTTGGCCCATGTAGGCCAAGGCGCACCCCCTACAGCCCATGTGGCCCCCCGGGGCAGGTGGCCCCACCCGGTGGGCCCCCGGGACCCTTCCGGTTGTCCCCGTACAATACCGATAACCCCGAAACTTGTCCCGATGGCCGAAATAGCACTTCCTATATATAATTCTTTACCTCCGGACCATTCCGGAACTCCTCATGACGTCCGGGATCTCATCCGGGACTCCGAACAACATTTGGGTTACTGCATATACATATCCCTACAACCCTAGCGTCACCGAACCTTAAGTGTGTAGACCCTACGGGTTCGGGAGATATGTAGACATGACCGAGACGACTCTACGGTCAATAACCAATAGCGGGATCTGGATACCCATGTTGGCTCCCACATACTCCACGATGATCTCATCGGATGAACCACGATGTCGAGGATTCAAGCAACCCCGTATGCAATTCCCTTTGTCAATCGGTATGTTACTTGCCCGAGATTCGATCGTCGGTATCCCAATACCTCGTTCAATCTCGTTACCGGCAAATCACTTTACTTGTACCGTAATGCATGATCCCGTGACCAGACACTTGGTCACTTTGAGCTCATTATGATGACGCATTACCGAGTGGGCCCAGTGATACCTCTCCGTCATACGGAGTGACAAATCCCAGTCTCGATCCGTGTCAACCCAACAGACACTTTCGGAGATACCTGTAGTGCACCTTTATAGTCACCCAGTTACGTTGTGACGTTTGGTACACCCAAAGCACTCCTGCGGTATCCGGGAGTTACACGATCTCATGGTCAAAGGAAAAGATACTTGACATTGGAAAAGCTCTAGCAAACGAACTACACGATCTTGCGCTATGCTCAGGATTGAGTCTTGTCCATCACATCATTCTCCTAATGATGTGATCCCGTTATCAATGACATCCAATGTCCATAGCCAGGAAACCATGACTATCTGTTGATCAACGAGCTAGTCAACTAGAGGCTTACTAGGGACATATTATGGTCTATGTATTCACACGTATATTACGATTTCCGGATAATACAGTTATAGCATGAATAAAGACAATTATCATGAACAAAGAAATATAATAATAATACTTTTATTATTGCCTCTAGGGCATATTTCCAACAGAGAAGTCTTGTGAAATCTGTTTCTGTAAACTTACTCATCTGTTTCAATGTTTAGACCAGGCGGTTTAACTTTGTAGAAAAAATTGCCAAACCGGTATATACCATTAGTCCCCTTGTTGAACCGCCAGACGTGTTGCTTCATAAAACTCCGGTTTAGATAGATCTGTCTCCGGTTTAACATTGCACATACCAATGTACCTTAATCAATGCATTTTTGAACCGGGATCATCTACCTTGTAGATTTCATCATGGCCAAGCAAGTATATGAGTGCAACTGGGTTCCTTCTCGCGTCACAGAGGCTCAACTGGACGATTTAGTCCTGATCGGCGCCTTAGGCAGCAAAGATACCATCCATTGGAGGGCTCCTGGCAAAGAATGCCCTCCCACACCTCAAGAAGGAGAGGTCGTCGTTTTCGTAGATCACTTAGCCCGGGGCTTTAAGCCACCCGGTTCTAAATTTTACCGGGACGTTTTAGCCGATTTTCAACTCCATCCACAAGATACTGGCCCCAACTCTGTTACAAACATGTGTCACTTCCAAGTGCTCTGTGAGGCGTTCTTTCAAGAGGAGACCACAGTGGAATTGTTCAGAGACTGTTTCCATCTAAACCGCCGTACTGAGTTTACTGACGGCTTCAATACGGAGTTGGGTGGCGTGGCGATTCAGAAAAAGAAAGAGGTCACATACCCTCACGCCAAACTGCACAGCCACCCCAAAGAGTGGAATCAAACATGGTTCTATTGCAAAGACACCTCCCCTGCTGGTAAAAATCCCTTGCCTGGCTTTCGTCCGGAGCGGCTCAGCAATACACACCCCTTTCCGCAAAGGTTGACTGCCCGGGAGAGAAGCAAATATGCTCCTCAATTGTCGAAGCTCAGAGCCTTTATGGCCAACGGTTTAACAGGGGTTGATCTCGCCCGCTGTTGGATATCATGGAGTATACTGCCCCTTAGTCAGCGCTCCGGTTTGATGTGCGAGTATACTGGCAGTGTTGATGACCCACTGCGACATTCCAACATCCAGCTCACCGATGAAGAAATCACAGAGGCTGTGAATAAGATGCTGAATGAACCGGAATACATCTGTGCTAAAACCGGCCTGCTTCCCTTCTGTGCCACCAACAAACCGCCAGCTGTAAGAGTTTGATTTTTCTTTTGGCTAAATCTGCTATTGATATATCTGGTCATTGTTTAATATCAGTGTCTGTGTAACCAGGTTAATGATCCATTTTGGAGCAAGAAACTGCCGCAGGAGAAACCAGAAAAACCAGACAAACCGGAAAGAGCAACCCGGCAAAAGACTAAAGCTATGAAGAAGACTGCCCACAGGAAAAGAACCACTGCATCCTCTAATCCGGCCCCTGATGATGATGTGGATAATCCGGACCTTGAGGTAGGGCTTGACTCACTTGGCTTATTTTTCATGCGTCTTATTGATGATGATATTTGTCAGGATGATGTCGAAGCCAGCCATGCTGATGCTGCAGAGGTAATTATTCTCTCTTCCGATTCAGAACCTTTGCCTTCACTAAAAATCCGTCAGGCAAACCGGAAAGTTAAATTTTCTCATCCTCTTGCTTATTTGGATCCCAAATTTCTTATGAAGACCCAACAGCACAAAGCTCGTCGCACAACCCAGCACAGCGGCCAGGTAGTTACCTCCGCCGGTTTACCGAACAGTCCGGTTCGGAAACGCCGTTCAGAGGTCTCTAATTTTCTTGTCAGTTCTTGTCCTAAAGCGGGCTGCTTTCGTCAACCTCTTAATCCATCTGACTCCGATTACCAGGTTACTTCCCACTCATCCTCTGGCGAGTCATCGGCTACTCATCTGCCACCGCTCAAAACGGTGCTTGGGTAAGCTATACTTATCATAATATTTGCAGCACATCGCCTTGGAACATATGCTGTATTTGATTTTGTTATTCCTTTCAGGGCCAAGCCTAGGCCAAGCAAGAAGGCTCGTCTGGACAAAGCGGCCGAAGAGATGCCGCCCTTGAACCGGGCAAAACACCAGATCTTGAAGCGGCTATTCCTGAGGATATACCCAATGATCCACCGCAGCCAGACGACGATCTTATTGCTGAAGAGAGACCTATTGATACCTCAAGTCCTGTCAATCAGCCCACAAGCTCCATCCGGATTGAGAAATCCACCGGTCCAACAAAACCTACTGACAAGCCAACAGCCCCAATGCAAACCGGCGATACCAAGGATGATGAGGTTGTCATTACTGGCATTGGCCATACAGAGCCAAGCAATCCCGTCGCTTTGTCCAAACATTCTGCTAAGGAAGAATTTGCTGCCTTTGGCAAAGGCAAGTGGAAAGCTGATCTGGCGACTTACGCTGCTCTGAACGCCCGAGATATCCATTCCGGCTACCTGAACCGGCTATATACCAGTCGTGACTATGAAGCCGGTCTGGTTAATATGATGAAAGATAAATATGAGGTAAATTCCATATGCTCTTTCCTACTTGTATATTTCAATTCTTGTTGACGCTCCTAGCCCCCAAGGGCCGGTTTGTAATCTTCTTTCAAACCAGGACTTACTAATATAAATCTTAACGCTTTGAAATTCGCTGATGTAGTCCCCAAGGGCCGGTTCAACTTAGCGTAGTTAAACCGGGACTTTAAGTAATTGAGATCGCCGCATCAGAATATATACGAGAAAATAGCCATTAGCCCCCAAGTGCCAAGTTGAATACTTGTATTGATCTTGGGACTTTGTAAGCAATTGAAAGATGAAGATCGAACATGCATTAGCCCCCAAGTGCCAAGTGTATAACTTGTTATGTGGTTGGTACTTCAATCCTTGTACCGTTTTGCTGAATCATATAACTGTCTGCATGTAGGCTGAGCTAAAGACGAAAGAAAGCCAAGTCGCCGATCTCCAAGATAATCTAAAATCCCAACAAGCTGAAACCTCCAAAGCAAAAGAGGAATTAACCAGCGCTTTAAGCGCCATGGAACAGCTTAAGGAGAGCTTCAAGAAGAAGCGGGCGGATTGGGCCACTGAAAAATCCGCTTTAATCAAACGAGCAGAAGATGCTGAGGCTGCACTAAAACCGGTGGCGGATGAACTGGCCAGCATAAAGCGGCACGTGCATGCCATGACCACTGCTATCTTTGGTAAGCCAGTTTGACTTCTGAATTGAATCTGCCGTCTGACAGAGCTGCCGGTTTGTTAACCCTTTATGATATTTCAGGGACATGCATTGGTCACTTGGGGTCAGATGTGCGGAAGAAATTGAAAGCCGCCTACACGTTGGTCGAACAACTGTACACTGGTGCACAGCGGATCATCTGTACTGCATCCCACAACAAGCCAGCGCCCACTTTGATTTAGGACACTCTGATGAAACTGTCGGTGCTTCCTGCCCGGGTTGAAGAGCTGAAGAAAGCTGCTGCTCGAACCGGTGCGATCAATGCCTTAATCCGGGCAAAAGCTTGGGTGCCGGATTTTGATCCTATTGAAGCAGCTCAGGGCTATCCCAACTTGAAGGAAGACGGGCCAGAGTTTAGTGAAGCGGATCTACGAGCAATAAACCGGGAGGTGCGTCCGCTAGCTTGTCAATTGGCTGAAGAAGCAGACTTGTCTCATTATCAAGCCCAATATGACAAGCAAAACAAGCGAATAGCTGCACCAATTCATGAAGTGGAAAATCTTATCCCTCCAATCCGTAAGCATACTTACGCTCCCGATATTGACCCGTCGTTGCTGATCCATGATGAAGCTGTCTTTCAAGCATTAATGGGAATCGACTGGTCAACTGTTGATTTCTAGCCGCTGGGTAGAGAAACTGAAGCTGAAGCAGCGCGGGATGATCCCCAACCATCAGGCCAGGCTGGTGACCAAGCTTGAACCAGAAGCCGGTTTAAAACTGCTTCTCCCTTGCGAAAAACAATGATCTTATTGTGGGCACCGTGTTACCTTGTAATAGGCTAGCTGATACTTTTGATGTTGATATGCCTTCGTGCATAATTACTGCAACTTGCTCTTCCTTTGGGTGATGAACTTTCCAAAGTACTTTCTGCAATAAAAAATCTTAAAGTGCCACCGCGGTTGTACCGTCAGGCGGAATATGATGTCTGCATACATGAAATCAAAACATCCGAAATTTTTAAATATATGACCACATTTTTGAGATACATAATACCTGCCATCGTTGAGCGTGAAGTTGGCTTGGCCAATCTTGAAGCGGAGTTTTATAAACCCACACTATTGGAGGAGATAGCAGCTCCTATATATATATGATGCCGGTTTACCATGTAAACCGTGCCGGGTTATAATAAACACCGTGTTACTCCATAACAGGATGTTAACAAAAAAATTAAACCGGGAAAATAGTCTCTGGATTAAAATGAACCGTGTTCCGTCAATTGATAGTTTTAAACCGGCTTAAAACTTTGTCAGTTTAAAAAACGCAATAAAAAGAAAGAAATATCTTTCAAATAAAAATGTGAAACAAAGGCAATGACAAAACCGTTTGCAAAAAGAGGCTTATTTGAGCTGATCAGATGGCGTTACCATGGTCAAACACGACCAAGCTCCCGATAGGTGTAGCTATGGTTCAAGTCAGCCAGGTCCCCAAATGAAACCGTGGCATTTATGCCGATCAAGTGGCATGGCAATGGTTCGGGTTCGACCAAGCCCCCAAGTGATTCTGTGGCCTTAGGCCGATCAAGAGGCATGACTGGTTCAGACGTGACCAAGTCCCCAAGTGATCTGGTGGCTCTCGCCTATCAAGAGGTATTGCATTGGTTCGGACACGACCAAGCCCCCAAGTGATATAACATGACGCTTTTGAAAAGCTAACTCAAGGGGTAAACCGGAGGCCGCTTTAGAACAACTCCGTGTAACCACACATGATGTAAAAGAACAGATACCCCGCTTTAGCTGAGGTTCCGGTTTATTATATTTAATCATAATATACATCATCGTAATATGTACATAAGTAGAGCCAATGGCTCAGGTATAGTAAGGCCGAAGATGAGCTATGTTCCACGGCCTGTTGGTCTCCTCCTCTGATGTACGTGAGTCTTTATGCTCTCGAATATCGATCAGATAGTATGACCCGTTGTGCAGATTCTTGCTGACCATGAAAGGCCCCTCCCAAGTTGGGGATAGCTTATGCATATCAGTCTGATCTTGGATGAGCCGAAGCACCAAATCTCCTTCCTGAAAGGTTCTGGTTCTGACTCGGCGACTGTGATAACGACGAAGATCCTGTTGGTAAATCGCCGAGCGGGCAGCTGCTATGTCACGTTCTTCATCCAACAGGTCCAAAGCATCTTGCCATGCTGTCTCATTGTCCGCTTCAACATAAGCCGCCACACGAGGTGAATCATGACGGATATCACTGGGGAGAACTGCCTCTGCTCCGTAAACCATGAAGAACGGTGTGTATCCTGTTGATCTGTTGGGTATAGTATTGATGCTCCATAACACAGATGGTAACTCTTCTACCCAACAACCCGGTGTTCTCTGCAAAGGAACCATAAGCCGGGGCTTGATGCCTTTGAAGATCTCTTGATTAGCCCTTTCTGCTTGACCATTGGACTGTGGGTGTGCCACCGATGAAACGTCGAGCCGGATGTGCTCCCGTTCGCAGAACTCCTTCATGGCACCTTTGGACAAATTGGTACCATTATCTGTGATGATACTGTGCGGAAAGCCAAACCAGAAAATCACTTTTTTGATGAACTGAACCGCCGTGGCCGCATCACACTTGCTAACAGGTTCTGCCTCCACCCACTTTGTAAACTTGTCAACCGCCACCAGGAGGTGGGTCTTCTTATCTTTTGGACCTTTTGAAAGGCCCAACCATATCCAGCCCCCAAGTCGCAAACGGCCAAGTAATTGGAATCATTCTCAATTCTTGAGCCGGCACATGAGCACGTCTTGAGAACTTTTGGCAACCATCACATCGTCTGACCAGATCCTCCGCATCAGCATGAGCAGTTAACCAATAAAAGCCATGGCGAAACGCTTTAGCCACCAGAGATTTTGAACCGGCGTGGTGACCACAATCTCCTTCGTGGATCTCACGCAAAAATTCACGGCCCTCTTCAGGAGACACACAGCGTTGAAACGCCCCTGACACACTGCAATGATGCAACTCGTCGTTGATAATATTCATGGACTTGGACCGCCGGATTATCTGTCGGGCCAGAGTCTCATCCTCCGATAACTCGCCCCAGTTCTTGTACGCCAGGTAAGGTAGTGTCCAATCCGGAATAACATGAAGAGCTGCCACCAATTGAGCCTCCGGGTCAGGAATAGCCAAATCCGCTTCACCAGGGATCTTGACCGACGGGTTGTGCAGCACATCCAGAAAAACATTGGGCGGGACCGGTTTGCGCTGAGAGCCCAGCCAGCTTAAAGCGTTCGCCGCTTTATTCTTCCGCCAGTCCACGTGGTCCACCTGATAGCCTTTAAAGTGACCTGCAACAATATCCACCTCACGACGATATGCTGCCATGAGTGGGTCCTTGGAGTCCCAAGTGCCAGATACTTGCTGAGCCACAAGGTTCGAGTCACCGAAGCACTTAACTCGACTTAGATTCATCTCCTTAGCCATCCGGAGACCGTGGATCAAGGCTTCATACTTATCTGCATTGTTAGTACAAGGGAACATTAAGCAGAGAACGTAACAAAACTTATCACCTCGTGGGGAAGTTAATACGACTCCAGCCCCCGAGCCTTCCAATTGCCTGGATCCGTCAAAATGGATGGTCCAATATGTGTGATCCGGCTTTTCTTCAGGTGCTTGCATTTCCGTCCAATCATTGATGAAATCAACAAGTGCTTGAGACTTAACCGCCGTCCGAGGCACATACTTCAAACCACTTGGCAATCCGGCCAGTTGCTTCCCGATTCTGGATGATATCCCCCAAAGGAGCAGAACTGGCCACCGTAATTGGGTGCCCTTCGAAGTATTGTTTAAGCTTTCGGCTTGCCATAAAAACTCCATACACCAGCTTCTGCCAATGCGGATACCTTTGCTTGGACTCAATGAGTACCTCGCTGATATAATAGACCGGACGTTGAACCGGATGCTCCTTACCTGCCTCCTTTCGCTCCACCACAATAGCCACGCTGACCGCATGAGCATTAGCAGCAACATATAGCAGTAACGGCTCGTTGTCAATGGGAGCGGCGAGCACAGGCGGATTGGCCAATTGCCGCTTTAAGTCCTCAAATGCTTCATCAGCAGCGGAACTCCAGACAAACTGATCCGCCTTCTTCAACATCTGATACAAAGGGATTGCCTTCTCACCAAGATGGCTGATAAACCGGCTTAACGCGGCAATCCGGCCTGCCAGGCATTGAACATCATTGATACACTTCGGTTTAGCCAGGGAGGTGATGGCTGTGATCTTCTCCGGATTAGCCTCAATTCCCCTGTTGGACACCAGAAAACCCAATAACTTGCCCGCTGGTACACCAAAGACACACTTGTCTGGGTTAAGCATCATCTTGTATGTCCTCAGGTTATCAAAGGTTTCCTTCAAATCGTCAATCAAGGTCTCCTTCTCCCTGGACTTAACCACGATATCATCCACATAAGCATGTACATTACGACCAATCTGCTTGTGAAGACAATTTTGTACACACCGTTGATAAGTTGCCTGGGCACTCTTGAGCCCAAAGGGCATAGACACATAGCAGAAGGCTCCAAAGGGAGTTATGAATGTCGTCTTCTCCTGGTCCTTAACTGCCATTTTGATCTGATGATAGCCAGAATATGCATCCAAAAAACTTAAACGCTCACAACCCGCCGTAGCATCAATAATTTGATCAATATGGGGGAGGGCAAAAGGATCTGCTGGACAAGCCTTATTAAGATCTGTGTAATCCACGCACATGCGCCAGGTGCCGTTTTTTTTAAGGACCAGCACCGGATTGGCAAGCCACTCAGGGTGAAAAACTTCAACAATAAAGCCAGCTGCTAAGAGCCTGGCTACCTCTTCTCCAATCGCCTTGCGTCTTTCTTCGTTAAACCGGCGAAGGAACTGTTTCACCGGTTTGTATTTAGGATCCACATTAAGGGTGTGCTCAACGAGTTGCCTCGGTACACCTGGCATGTCAGAGGGCTTCCATGCAAAAATGTCCCGATTCTCACGGATGAACTCGATGAGCGCGCTTTCCTATTTCGGATCCAAGTTGGCACTGATGCTGAACTGCTTGGACGAATCGCCAGGTATGAAGTCAACAAGCTTAGTTTCTGCCGCCGATTTGAACTTCAGGGCCGGATCATGCTCCATAGTTGGCTTCTTTAATGGATTCATGTCCACCGGTTCAACATTGTCTTTATAATACTTCAGCTCCTCGGTGGCACAAACCGACTCTGCATAGGCCGCATCTCCTTCCTCGCACTCCAAAGCGATTTTGCGGCTTCCGTGAACCGTTATTGTCCCCTTGTGACCCAGCATCTTGAGCTGCAAATACACATAACAGGGTCGTGCCATAAACTTGGCGTAGGCCGGTCGCCCAAACAGGGCGTGATATGGACTCTGGATTTTCACCACTTCAAATGTCAATGTCTCCGACATGGAATCATGATCATCCCCAAAGGCCACTTCTAGATCTATCTTACCAACAGGATATGCTGATTTGCCAGGTACCACACCGTGGAACACCGTATTAGACGGTTTGAGATTTTTATCTGTTAGTCCCATACGACGGAAGGTCTCATAGTACAAGATATTAATGCTGCTCCCTCCATCCATGAGCATTTTGGTGAACTTGTAACCTCCCACCTGAGGCGCCACCACCAGAGCCAACTGACTCGGATTATCAACCTGGGGAGGGTGATCTTCTCTGCTCCATATGATTGGCTGTTCAGACAAGCGTAGATAACGGGGCATGGCCGGTTCAACAGAGTTGACCGCCCGCCTCTGAACCTTCCGGTCTCGCTTGTCCAAGCCAGTGGTGAAAACATGGTACTGCCCACTACTCAACTGCTTTGGGTTGCTCTGGTAACCTGACTGTTGCTGCTGTTGGTTGTAACCACCCTGGTTGTTCTGACTATTTTGATTATTATGTCCGCCCGGATTACCATTAAGTCCTGAACCGGAATTTCCTCCACCGTAACCCGGCCCGGATCCTGAGCCACCACCGGAGCCGTGATCATACCGGAAAGTATTAGAATTTTTGAACTCCTGCATAATAAAGCAATCCTTCCAAAGATGGTTTGCTGGCGCCTCCTTCATCCCATGTCTTGGACAGGGCTGGCTCAGTAGATAGTTTAGGCGGTCCGGGTTAGGGTTGGGTGCCCCACTGTGATTTTTCGGTTTACCCTTGTGTCGCTGGCCATTGTCCTGCGCATTGGTATTAGCCACAAAGTCCATGTTACCATCTGCTTTACGCTTGCCTCCACCACCATTGCCTGCCCAGTGATGCTGCTGACCTTTGGAGTTGTTGTTCCTCTTTCCCTTCCCTGCGTTGTCATCATCAGATTCGGGATCCTTGGTACTATCAGAATCAGCATACTTTACCAAAGCAGCCATGAGGGTCCCCATGTCAGTACAATGACGCTTCATCCGTCCCAATTTCAGCTTTAGGGGCCCAAACCGGCAGTTGCCTTCTAGGGTTAATACTGCGGTGTCAGCGTTGATGCGGTCTGATGAATGCAACACTTGTGAAACCCGGCGCACCCAATAAGTCATCGATTCTCCTTCCTCCTGGACGCAGGCAGCTAAATCCACTGTCGACATAGGTTGTTTACATGTATCCTTGAAATTGCTGATAAACCAGGCTCGTAATTGGGCCCATGAACTGATAGAATTAGCCGGCAAGCTTTTTAACCAAGTACGGGCCGTTCCTTCAAACATCATGGTGAAGTATTTCGCACACGCCGCATCATCCACATCAAGCATCTCCATGGCCATCTCATAGCTCTCTACCCATGTTTTTGGAGGTTGATCCGCCGTGTAATTTGGTACTTTGCGCGGGCCTTTGAAATCCTTGGGCAGGCGCACATTGTGTAAAGCGGGGATAAGGCAAGGCACCCCCAAAGAACTAGAAGTAACACCAGGTTCTATCGAGATAGTTGGACGAACCAGCGTGAGCTGCTGAGCCTGATGCTATACGGCTAACTCGTCCTCCCTGCGCGCTCGGGCCCGGTCCACCACTTCTTGAAGGAAATATGCCCTAGAGGCAATAATAAAGTTATTATTTATTTCCTTATATCATGATAAATGTTTATTATTCATGCTAGAATTGTATTAACCAGAAACATAATACATGTGTGAATACATAGACAAACAAAGTGTCACTAGTATGCCTCTACTTGACTAGCTCGTTAATCAAAGATGGTTATGTTTCCTAACCATGAACAAAGAGTTGTTATTTGATTAACGAGGTCACATCATTAGTTGAATGATCTGATTGACATGACCCATTCCATTAGCTTAGCACCCGATCGTTTAGTATGTTGCTATTGCTTTCTTCATAACTTATACATGTTCCTATGACTATGAGATTATGCAACTCCGTTTACCGGAGGAACACTTTGGGTACTACCAAACGTCACAACATAACTGGGTGATTATAAAGGAGTACTACAGGTGTCTACAAAGGTAGATGTTGGGTTGGCGTATTTCGAGATTAGGATTTGTCACTCCGATTGTTGGAGAGGTATCTCTGGGCCCTCTCAGTAATGCACATCACATAAGCCTTGCAAGCATTACAACTAATATGTTAGTTCTGAGATGATGTATTACGGAACGAGTAAAGAGACTTGCCCGTAACGAGATTGAACTAGGTATTGGATACTGACGATCAAATCTCGGGCAAGTAACATACCGATGACAAAAGGAACAACGTATGTTGTTATGCGGTCTGACCGATAAAGATCTTCATAGAATATGTAGGAGCCAATATGGGCATCCAGGTCCCGCTATTGGTTATTGACCGGAGACGTGTCTAGGTCATATCTACATTGTTCTCGAACCGTAGGGTCCGCACGCTTAACGTTACGATGACAGTTATTATGAGTTTATGCATTTTGATGTACCGAAGATTGTTCGGAGTCCCGGATGTGATCATGGACATGACGAGGAGTCTCGAAATGGTCGAGACATAAAGATTGATATATTGGAAGCCTATGTTTGGATATCGGAAGTGTTCCGGGTGAAATCGGGATTTTACCGGAGTACCGGGAGGTTACCGGAACCCCCCGGGAGCTATATGGGCCTTAGTGGGCTTTAGTGGAAAGGAGAAAGGGACATCCCAAGGTGGGCCGCGCGCCTCCCCCCTCCCCTAGTCCTATTAGGACAAGGAGAGGTGGCCGGCCCCCTCTCTCTCTTTGCCCCCTCGAGGAATCCTATTCCAACTAGGATTGGGGGGGAATCCTACTCCCAGAGGGAGTAGGACTCCCTTGGCGCGCCCTCCTTGGCCGGCCGCCCCCTCCCCCTTGGCTCCTTTATATACGGAGGCAGGGGGCACCCTAGAACACACAAGTTGATCCTTGAGATCGTTCCTTAGCCGTGTGCAATGCCCCCTGCCACCATATTCCACCTCGAACATATTGTAGCAGTGCTTAGGCGAAGCCCTGCGACAGTAGAACATCAAGATCGTCACCACGCCGTCGTGCTGACGGAACTCCTCCCCGACGCTTTGCTGGATTGGAGCCCGGGGATCGTCATCGAGCTGTACGTGTGCTAAGAACTCGGAGGTGCCGGAGTAACGGTGCTTGGATCGGTCGGATCGGGAAGACGTACGACTACTTCCTCTATGTTGCATCAACGCTTCCGCAGTCGGTCTGTGTGGGTACGTAGACAACACTCTCCCCTCTCGTTGCTATGCATCACCATGATCTTGCGTGTGCGTAGGAAAATTTTGAAATTACTACGTTACCCAACAATGGCATCCGAGCCTAGGTTTTATATGTTGATGTTATATGCACGAGTAGAACACAAGTGAGTTGTGGGCGATATAAGTCATACTGCCTACCAGCATGTCATACTTTGGTTCAGCGGTATTGTTGGACGAGACGACCCAGACCAACATTACGCGTACGCTTACGCGAGACCGATTCCCCCGACGTGATTTGCACATAGGTGGCTTGCGGGCGACTGTCTCTCCAACTTTAGTTGAACCGAGTATGGCTACGCCCGGTCCTTGCGAAGGTTAAAACGGAGTCAAATTGACAAACTATCATTGTGGTTTTGATGCGTAGGTGAGATTGGTTCTTACTTAAGCCCGTAGCAGCCACGTAAAACTTGCAACAACAAAGTAGAGGACGTCTAACTTGTTTTTGCAGGGCATGTTGTGATGTGATATGGTCAAGGCATGATGCTAAATTTTATTGTATGAGATGATCATGTTTTGTAACCGAGTTATCGGCAACTGGCAGGAGCCATATGGTTGTCGCTTTATTGTATGCAATGCAATCGCGATGTAATGCTTTACTTTATCACTAAGCGGTAGCGATAGTCGTGGAAGCATAAGATTGGCGAGACGACAACGATGCTACGATGGAGATCAAGGTGTCGCGCCGGTGACGATGGTGATCATGACGGTGCTTCAGAGATGGAGATCACAGGCACAAGATGATGATGGCCATATCATATCACTTATATTGATTGCATGTGATGTTTATCTTTTATGCATCTTATCTTGCTTTGATTGACGATAGCATTATAAGATGATCTCTCACTAAATTATCAAGAAGTGTTCTCCCTGAGTATGCACCATTGCCAAAGTTCGTCGTGCCCAGACACCACGTGATGATCAGGTGTGATAAGCTCTACGTCCATCTACAACGGGTGCAAGCCAGTTTTTGCACACGCAGAATACTCAGGTTAAACTTGACGAGCCTAGCATATGCAGATATGGCCTCGGAACACGGAGACCGAAAGGTCGAGCGTGAATCATATAGTAGATATGATCAACATAACGATGTTCACCATTGAAAACTACTCCATCTCACGTGATGATCGGTTATGGTTTAGTTGATTTGGATCACGTGATCACTTAGAGGATTAGAGGGATGTCTATCTAAGTGGGAGTTCTTAAGTAATTTGATTAATTGAACTTAAACTTATCATGAACTTAGTACCTGATAGTATCTTGCTTGTTTATGTTGATTGTAGATAGATGGCTCGTGCTGTTGTTCCGTTGAATTTTAATGCGTTCCTTGAGAAAGCAAAGTTGAAAGATGATGGTAGCAATTACACGGACTGGGTCCGTAACTTGAGGATTATCCTCATTGCTGCTCAGAAGAATTACGTCCTGGAAGCACCGCTAGGTGCCAGGCCTGCTGCTGGAGCAACACCAGATGTTATGAACGCCTGGCAGAGCAAAGCTGATGACTACTCGATAGTTCAGTGTGCCATGCTTTACGGCTTAGAATCGGGACTTCAACGACGTTTTGAACGTCATGGAGCATATGAGATGTTCCAGGAGTTGAAGTTAATATTTCAAGCAAATGCCTGGATTGAGAGATATGAAGTCTCCAATAAGTTCTATAGCTGCAAGATGGAGGAGAACAGTTCTGTCAGTGAGCATATACTCAAAATGTCTGGGTATAATAATCACTTGATTCAGATGGGAGTTAATCTTCCAGATGATTGCGTCATTGACAGAATTCTCCAATCACTGCCACTGAGCTACAAGAGCTTCGTGATGAACTATAATATGCAAGGGATGAACAAGACTATTCCCGAGCTCTTTGCAATGCTGAAAGCTGCGGAGGTATAAATCAAGAAGGAGCACCAAGTGTTGATGGTTAACAAAACCACTAGTTTCAAGAAAAAGGGCAAAGGGAAGAAGAAGGGGAACTTCAAGAAGAACGTCAAGCAAGTTGCTGCTCAGGAGAAGAAACCCAAGTCTGGACCTAAGCCTGAAACTGAGTGCTTCTACTGCAAGCAGACTGGTCACTGGAAGAGGAACTGCCCCAAGTATTTGCCGGATAAGAAGGATGGCAAGGTGAACAAAGGTATATGTGATATACATGTTATTGATGTGTACCTTACTAGAGCTCGCAGTAGCACCTGGGTATTTGATACTGGTTCTGTTGCTAATATTTGCAACTCAAAACAGGGACTACAGATTAAGCGAACACTGGCAAAGGACGAGGTGACGATGCGCGTGGGAAATGGTTCCAAAGTCGATGTGATCGCGGTCGGCACGCTACCTCTACATCTACCTTCGGGATTAGTATTAGACCTAAATAATTGTTATTTGGTGCCTGCGTTGAGCATGAACATTATATCTGGATCTTGTTTGATGCGAGACGGTTATTCATTTAAATCAGAGAATAATGGTTGTTCTATTATATGAGTAATATCTTTTATGGTCGTGCACCTTTGAAGAGTGGTCTATTTTTGATGAATCTCGATAGTAGTGATACACATATTCATAATGTTGAAGCCAAAAGATGCAGAGTTGATAATGATAGTGCAACTTATTTGTGGCACTGCCGTTTAGGTCATATCGGTGTAAAACGCATGAAGAAACTCCATGCTGATGGGCTTTTGGAACCACTTGATTATGAATCACTTGGTACTTGCGAACCGTGCCTCATGGGCAAGATGACTAAAACACCGTTCTCCGGTACTATGGAGAGAGCAACAGATTTGTTGGAAATCATACATACAGATGTATGTGGTCCGATGAATATTGAGGCTCGTGGCGGATATTGTTATTTTCTCACCTTCACAGATGATTTAAGCAGATATGGGTATATCTACTTAATGAAACATAAGTCTGAAACATTTGAAAAGTTCAAAGAATTTCAGAGTGAAGTTGAAAATCATCGTAACAAGAAAATAAAGTTTCTACGATTTGATCGTGGAGGAGAATATTTGAGTTATGAGTTTGGTGTACATTTGAAAAATTGTGGAATAGTTTCGCAACTCACGCCACCCGGAACACCACAGCGTAATGGTGTGTTCGAACGTCGTAATCGTACTTTATTAGATATGGTGCGATCTATGATGTCTCTTACAGATTTACCGCTATCATTTTGGGGTTATGCTCTAGAGACGGCCGCATTCACGTTAAATAGGGCACCATCAAAATCCATTGAGACGACGCCTTATGAACTATGGTTTGGCAAGAAACCAAAGTTGTTGTTTCTTAAAGTTTGGGGCTGCGATGCTTATGTGAAAAAGCTTCAACCTGATAAGCTCGAACCCAAATCGGAGAAATGTGTCTTCATAGGATACCCAAAGGAGACTGTTGGGTACACCTTCTATCACAGATCCGAAGGCAAGACATTCGTTGCTAAGAATGGATCCTTTCTAGAGAAGGAGTTTCTCTCGAAAGAAGTGAGTGGGAGGAAAGTAGAACTTGACGAGGTAACTGTACCTGCTCCCTTATTGGAAAGTAGTACTTCATAGAAAACTGTTTCAGTGACACCTACACCAGTTAGTGAGGAAGCTAATGATGATGATCATGAAACTTTAGATCAAGATACTACTGAACCTCGTAGATCAACCAGAGTGAGATCCGCACCAGAGTGGTACGGTAATCCTGTTCTGGAAGTCATGCTACTAGATCATGATGAACCTACGAACTATGAAGAAGCGATGGTGAGCCCAGATTCCGCAAAATGGCTTGAAGCCATGAAATCTGAGATGGGATCCATGTATGAGAACAAAGTTTGGACTTTGGTTGACTTGCCCGATGATCGGCAAGCAATTGAGAATAAATGGATCTTCAAGAAGAAGACTGACGCTGACGGTAATATTACTGTCTATAAAGCTCGACTTGTCGCAAAAGGTTTTCGACAAGTTCAAGGGATTGACTACGATGAGACCTTCTCACCCGTAGCGATGCTTAAGTCTGTCCGAATCATGTTAGCAATTGCCGCATTTTATGATTATGAAATTTGGCAGATGGATGTCAAAACTGCATTCCTGAATGGATTTCTGGAAGAAGAGTTGTATATGATGCAACCAGAAGGTTTTGTCGATCCAAAGGGAGCTAACAAAGTATGCAAGCTCCAGCGATCCATTTATGGACAGGTGCAAGCCTCTCGGAGTTGGAATAAACGTTTTGATAGTGTAATCAAAGCATTTGGTTTTATACAGACTTTTGGAGAAGCCTGTATTTACAAGAAAGTGAGTGGGAGCTCTGTAGCATTTCTGATATTATATGTAGATGACATATTACTGATTGGAAATGATATAGAATTTCTGGATAGCATAAAGGGATACTTGAATAAGAGTTTTTCAATGAAAGACCTCAGTGAAGCTGCTTATATATTGGGCATTAAGATCTATAGAGATAGATCAAGACGCCTAATTGGACTTTCACAAAGCACATACCTTGACAAAGTTTTGAAAAAGTTCAAAATGGATCAAGCAAATAAAGGGTTCTTGCCTGTGTTACAAGGTGTGAAGTTGAGTCAGACTCAATGCCCGACCACTACAGAAGATAGAGAGAAAATGAAAGATGTTCCCTATGCTTCAGCCATAGGCTCTATCATGTATGCAATGCTGTGTACCAGACCTGATGTGTGCCTTGCTATAAGTTTAGGAGGGAGGTACCAAAGTAATCCAGGAATGGATCACTGGACAGCGGTCAAGAACATCCTGAAATACCTGAAAAGGACTAAGGATATGTTTCTCATATATGGAGGTGACAAAGAGCTCACCGTAAGAGGTTACGTTGATGCAAGCTTTGACACTGATCCGGACGATTCTAAATCGCAAACCGGATACGTGTTTACATTAAACGGTGGAGCTGTCAATTGGTGCAGTTCTAAACAAAGCGTCGTAGCGGGATCTACATGTGAAGCGGAGTACATAGCTGCTTCGGAAGCAACAAATGAAGGAGTCTAGATGAAGGAGTTCATATCCGATCTAGGTGTCATACCTAGTGCATCGGGTCCAATGAAAATCTTTTGTGACAATACCGGTGCAATTGCCTTAGCAAAGGAATCCAGATTTCACAAGAGAACCAAGCACATCAAGAGACGCTTCAATTCCATCCGGGGTCTAGTCCAGGTGGGAGACATAGAGATTTGCAAGATACATACGGATCTGAATGTTGCAGACCCGTTGACTAAGCCTCTTCCACGAGCAAAACATGATCAGCACCAAGGCTCCATGGGTGTTAGAATCATTGTGGTGTAATCTAGATTATTGACTCTAGTGCAAGTGGGAGAATGAAGGAAATATGCCCTAGAGGCAATAATAAAGTCATTATTTATTTCCTTATATCATGATAAATGTTTATTATTCATGCTAGAATTGTATTAACCGGAAACATAATACATGTGTGAATACATAGACAAACAAAGTGTCACTAGTATGCCTCTACTTGACTAGCTCATTAATCAAAGATGGTTATGTTTCCTAACCATGAACAAAGAGTTGTTATTTGATTAACAAGGTCACATCATTAGTTGAATGATCTGATTGACATGACCCATTCCATTAGCTTAGCACCCGATCGTTTAGTATGTTGCTATTGCTTTCTTCATAACTTATACATGTTCCTATGACTATGAGATTATGCAACTCCCGTTTACCGGAGGAACACTTTGGGTACTACCAAACGTCACAACGTAACTGGGTGATTATAAAGGAGTACTACAGGTGTCTACAAAGGTAGATGTTGGGTTGGCGTATTTCGAGATTAGGATTTGTCACTCCGATTGTCGGAGAGGTATCTCTGGGCCCTCTCAGTAATGCACATCACATAAGCCTTGCAAGCATTACAACTAATATGTTAGTTGTGAGATGATGTATTACGGAACGAGTAAAGAGACTTGCCCGTAACGAGATTGAACTAGGTATTGGATACTGACGATCAAATCTCGGGCAAGTAACATACCGATGACAAAAGGAACAACGTATGTTGTTATGCGGTCTGACCGATAAAGATCTTCATAGAATATGTAGGAGCCAATATGGGCATCCAGGTCCCGCTATTGGTTATTGACCGTAGACGTGTCTAGGTCATATCTACATTGTTCTCGAACCGTAGGGTCCGCACGCTTAACGTTACGATGACAGTTATTATGAGTTTATGCATTTTGATGTACCAAAGATTGTTCGGAGTCCCGGATGTGATCATGGACATGACGAGGAGTCTCGAAATGGTCGAGACATAAAGATTGATATATTGGAAGCCTATGTTTGGATATCGGAAGTGTTCCGGGTGAAATCGGGATTTTACCGGAGTACCGGGAGGTTACCGGAACCCCCCGGGAGCTATATGGGCCTTAGTGGGCTTTAGTGGAAAGGAGAAAGGGACAGCCCAAGGTGGGCTGCGCGCCTCCCCCCTCCCCTAGTCCTATTAGGACAAGGAGAGGTGGCCGGCCCCCTCTCTCTCTTTCCCCCCTCGAGGAATCCTATTCCAACTAGGATTGGGGGGGAATCCTACTCCCAGAGGGAGTAGGACTCCCTTGGCGCGCCCTCCTTGGCCGGCCGCCCCCTCCCCCTTGGCTCCTTTATATACGGAAGCAGGGGGCACCCTAGAACACACAAGTTGATCCTTGAGATCGTTCCTTAGCCGTGTGCAGTGCCCCCTGCCACCATATTCCACCTCGATCATATTGTAGCGGTGCTTAGTCGAAGCCCTGCGACGGTAGAACATCAAGATCGTCACCACGCCGTCGTGCTGACGGAACTCCTCCCCGATGCTTTGCTGGATCGGAGCCCGGGGATCGTCATCGAGCTGTACGTGTGCTAAGAACTCGGAGGTGCCGGAGTAACGGTTCTTGGATCGGTCGGATCGGGAAGACGTACGACTACTTCCTCTATGTTGCGTCAACGCTTCCGCAGTCGGTCTGCGTGGGTACGTAGACAACACTCTCCCCTCTCGTTGCTATGCATCACCATGATCTTGCGTGTGCGTAGGAAAATTTTGAAATTACTACGTTACCCAACAGTTGTTGCCACAGGGTATCCACGTCGTTCATTACTCGACACTGCCGGTTCATACATATGTCTGCTATAGCTCCGGCTTGGACGGGGGGTCGAGTGGATCCGGTCGCGGCTATATGAGTATGCTTCCTGTTGGGCCAAAGCTGTCCTCAGAAGCTCCTTGACCCGTCGCGTCTCTACTGCCTGCGGCGAATCACCTTCAATTGGAATGGCCTCCAGCCGTGCAGCCGCGGCAATGAGATTGTCCATCGGGTTGGAGTAGTGACCCGGAGGTGTCGAAACAGCCTGAGGTATAACAGTATTTTGACAAGGCAGATCCATCCGACGGGGCTGAACCGGCGCGCCGGTCGCAGGGGCTTCCGTCCGGTTTACCTCCAGCGGATTACTGGTTCCTACTCCTGGGGTGTTGAAAAGGTCTCTGGCCTCGAAAACCGAAGGCAAACGGGATCGGTACTTCCTCTTCATGACTTCATGCGACGCGTTCTGGTCCAACATGAGCCTGTAGGCTTGTGCGTCTAAAGCGGCCCGCTCTGCGGTCATCCTGGCATCCTCAGCTGCCAGGTCTGCCTTGGCCTGGGTGATCTGTTCCTTCACCTTTGCAATATCCGCGTTGTGGATTTCCTGATCCGCCGGACTAGCCTCTGACATAAGCGCAGCCAATGCATCAAATAGATCTAATAGAACTTGAGCCGGCGGGCGCGCAGAGCTCCCTGCCCCAGCAGCTGTCGCCGCTGCTGAATCGGAGGTTATTGGCGCAGCAGTCGAAGAATGAAGTGCTGCTTGCGTGCCAGCCATGAATATTCCAACTCGGTTGGGTAGATCAGAGGGGTCTGGAATACTGTCACCATCGGAACAGCCCCCAACCCGGCCATCTTGTAGCTGATAAAGAGATTCGGTTTCTCTGGATGACTCATCGTCGGAGTAAATGACGGTCTCGCCGCCAGATCCCGATCTGCCCTCATGACCTCCTCCATGGATGACTCCCACGAAGGCACGCTTCATGGCCGGTTTAACCCGGGCAGATCGCGCACGCCGAGCCGTTTCGACGAGGTCGGTGCAGATATCCGCCTCAGGGCCCGGTTCTCCGATCTTGCCGATGAAAACGTGTATGCCACCAAAGGGGACCCGGTACCCGTACTCAACTGAGCCGGCCTCGGGGCCCCAGCCTGCATCATCGATGTAGAGCTTGCCGCGACGACTCTTAGTCATCCGGCCCACGGCGTAGCCCTTGAGTCCTTCAAAGCGGCCCTCCAAGAACTTGAAACCATCGTGCGATAGCCGCACGGTGGGCGCCAACTATCATGGTTTTGTCACGGCAGATGTCCTAGAGAAAGGACTTAGTCGTGGAGCCATCGTGATGGGTTAGCTTGAAGGGGTTAAAGCGGACACAGGGACGCAAGAGAGATTATACTAGTTCGGTCCCTTCGATGAAGGTAAAAGCCTATGTCTAGTTGTGATGGAATTGATGGGGTTTCGATGACTAGGGAGCAAACAAGCTTCGCCTATGTCTCGAGTTGTTGTTTGTCGTCCCTGAACCGCCGCCGGGTCGTCCCCTTATATACACGGGTGACGCCCGTTGGTTCACAGAGTCCCAATACCGGCTCATAGATGTGTCTGGTTTGGTCTCTACTTATTCCTAACTTACAATACAAGTTAACTACTAACGCCGGTTTACGGCTACAGGCCTTGAACCGACCATGGGCCTTGAGCCCTCATCTGCCTTCTTGGGTTTTAACATACTTAACTACTGACGAAGTTAACCCGACCCAGATAGGCCGGTTTACGCCCAATAGTAATATCCCCAACACTATCTTGACTTGTCTCTCTTTTGCCTGGCCCTGTAGTACTGCCGAAGCAGAAACAAGGCCGGCTCTCTGGCGCTGGTGATGGCGACTTGGTGATTCCGTAGTTGATTTGCTTGACGACTGCACCCGGCGACGAGTCAGAGCCCACGGGCGAGCGGTAGCAGGCGGTTTAGCGAACCTCGACGAGCAGCGGCAGGCGAGTTAGCGTGCCTCGGCAAGGGCCGGCCCACAGAGGCAGAGGTGAGTAGTGGTCAAGCAGCGTCTCAGGAAACCTTCACCAAGGAGAAATGACGGCGGCCTGGTGACATCGTGGGAGATGGTGATGGCGGTTTATGCGTGATAGCAACTCAGAGGCGACCCTGCGACTCGGCAGAGGTGTGAGTGCGGGGCGAAAACCGGTTCACGGTGATACGGTGGTGGAGATACCGGCTTACGGCAGATGGCAAGGCCTCTCAAGGCAGCCCAGGACAGCGGCGGTTTAACCAACACCGACGAGGAAACGCTGCAGTGGTGGTTTAGGCAGGCGGCAGAGTCAGAACGAGGCGGAGCTAGGCACGGGCATCTCTCAGGTGGAGGCGATCAACGAAGCGAGGGGAGCCACCGTGACTTGAAGGCTGCAACTCTGTGGTGATAGTGACTCTGACGGGAGCAAAACCGGAGCGGCTCAGAAGTTGGCGGTTTAGCACAGGCGGCGTCCGGTTCATATCGAAGGTACAACAGCGGGTGATGCGCTGACGGCCGACGAGGTGACCCATGGCCACAGCGGTCCAGCAAGATGATGGCGGCTCTTCGCGGCTGCAGCGGCGGGTCGTGGCCATGGCTCGGGGTCAAGAAGACCCATGGCGAGGAGAGGCACCGCGGTGAGCCGGCTTGGGGTGCGGCGACAAGGCAAGGCGGAAGCAGCCCGCAGTAGTATAGGCACCGACCCGCTCATGTCGGGGCGGTTCATCACAGCAGAGGAGGAGAAGCGACCGGCGGCGATTTAGCAGCTTGAAGGTGGAGGCGAGCAAGGCGGCTCACCGGTGCCACAGCCCTGTTGACTCGGCGACTTAAAGTTGCGCGAGAGGTAATCTGGCAGTGGCTCGGAGGTGCGACTCGGAAGAACACCGGCGAGTCAAGATCGTCAATGCAGGGCCGCGGCGGTTACAGCGGTGATGGTGATCCGGCGCTGGCTCAACGCAGAGGCAAAACCGGCAAGGCACGGCATTTTCGACGAGGGCGGCCAGGAGTGAAATCCACCGCGGCGGATCCGTGAGGTGGACGGGCCAGATACAACTGAGGCGGCGGCTCTGCAGCTCTTCTCTGCCCGGGTGCGGCAAAGGATGCTCGCGGCAGCTTAAGGGCGAGGCCCATGGCCATGGCGACAAAACACGAGGGGGTGGTTCGAACCGCATCACGGCGGCAGCCAGTCGTCGAGGTGGCGGAGGCAGGCTGGCTTGACGGAGGCGTGGACGGAGGTGAAAGCGGAGACGGAGGCGAGGCGGTTTGGCGACTCGGACCCGCAGTGTCGCAGAAGGAGTAGCGACTTAGAGGCCGGGCGCTGGACGAGGACGACGCATGCATCCGAGCTTAGAGCAAGCCGGGACCAGCGAGTTAGCCAGCCAGCGTGGGAACCGGCTGCGGGGAGGAGATTGGCGCGGCTGGGCGACTCGACGGGTCGACCCGAGGCGATCAGGTAAGCGAAGCGAGGCCGTAGTCGGACAAAAAATCCTTCTCTGGGTCGTCATTGACTTGGCTTCTTCTTTTTTCTTTCACTGTAACGAGGTACCTGGCTTTCCTTTTTCTGAACGTGTCCGAGCCCATGTTAGGCTAACAACAGCCATATCTTCAATCTTTGAACAACTCCAAAGCCTTTTCTTCTTCTATTTAATCCTAGTGAGGAGTAGTACTAGTCTCACGTGAGGAGGTGAAGAGCCATTGACTTTGGTCCATGTGTCCACTACTAATACAAGTAGTATTTTTCTAATTTAATCCCAATGAGCAGTATAGCTCTAGTCCTTCACGTGTACAAGTAATACTCCGAACGACACCGACAACAGATCCATCCTATCATGTCGGTCTCGGAGGCAAAAACAGGTCCGGCGGTTTAATAATGTGGTGATGGTAGCAGGCCGGTTTGACGTCATGGTTGTCACAGATGACGGTTTAATACGGCGCGGCCGTGGCTGTAGTAGTTTGGCGCGAGGCTAACTCGGATTCGGCGAGTTACTCAAAACCAAATCACCCTCCAGGTTGTCATATTATTATGCTTTATCTAGCTTTACCAACAACAGAGCTCGTATCCCCAATCACCGGCAGCGGTAGCTTGAATAGATCTTCAAGGTGACACTCGAGCCTTTGACCTTTCTCCATAACGACTAATTGGTGAACAAAAATAAACCGGCGGCTCACTGATGGAGGCGGTTTGGACTTCTTTTCTTTGTGACGTGTGGTAGTCATCAGACTATAACTTTAATTTTCTTGAACTTTAAATCAGCCTGACTCAATCTGAATCGATGAACTCAAAATTTTGGCAGATCCTTTCCAACTAGCTCTGCTTTATCCGAAATTTGCGAACCTTCTCGATCCTTCAGAGAGATCCCTCCAAGAACTCAACACCATCGTGCGCGGGCCTCACGGTGGGCGTCAACTATCGTGGAATTAACACGTCAGATGTCCTAGCGGAAGGACTTAGTCGTGATGCCAACGCATCTATGTGATAGCTTGAGAGGGGTTGAGCGGAATCGAGAAATGCAACACAAGACGAGGATTTAGACAGCTTCGGGCCCCGGGAAATATCATCCGGTAACAACCCTACATGCTTTTGAGGCTAGATCTCATTATCATCACGAGGGAGTCGCCGTAAATCTCATTATCATCACGAGGGAGTCGCCGTAAACCGGCTCTCCTCTAATTGTGTCTAGCCCTAGAGATTGTTATTTTCTTGTCTGTCCCCCTTTGAGGAGCCCTGCCCCTCCTTATATATGTTGAAGGGGCGGGTTACATGTGGAGTCCAACTCAGACTTTAACTTAAACTATTTTGACTTCCCTTCTTGGGCTTCTTAACGTCTGCCGGTTTAACATTGTCCGCCGGTTTAACATTGTCTGTCGGTTTAACATTGTATGTCGGTTTAACATTGTTTGCCGGTTTAACATTGTCTGTCGGTTTAACATTGTCTTAGCCATCTGTCTTGACTCTCTATCTTAACTCTCCGCCGGTTTACCATCCGCCGGTTTACCAAGTCCCGGCCGGTTTACAACTCCAGCCGGGTCATACCGCGGGGTATATCCCCGACACTACCTGTGTCGGGTTATCAAGACCATGAGTTTCTTCAATAGGCAAAGGATTAAGATCATATGTTTCTTCAACAGGCGGTAAATTAAGACCGTGTATTTCTTCAATAGGAGGTAAATTCTTCACATCTTCAGCTTTAATACCTTTTTCTTTCATAGATTTCTTTGCCTCTTGCATATCTTCAGGACTGAGAAATAGAATACCCCTCTTCTTCGGAGTTGGTTTAGGAATAGGCTCAGGAATTAGCTCCGGAGGTGTCCAATTATTTTCATTTGTCAACATATTATTCAATAGAATTTTAGCTTCATCCGGTGTTCTTTCCCTGAAAACAGAACCAACACAACTATCCATGTAATCTCTGGAAGCATCGGTTAGTCCATTATAAAATATATCAAGTATTTCATTTTTCTTAAGAGGATGATCAGGCAAAGCATTAAGTAATTGGAGAAGCCTCCCCCAAGCTTGTGGGAGACTCTCTTCTTTAATTTGCACAAAATTATATATATCCCTTAAAGCAGCTTGTTTCTTATGAGCAGGGAAATATTTAGCAGAGAAGTAATAAATCATATCCTGGGGACTATGCACACAACCAGGATCAAGAGAATTATACCATATCTTAGCATCACCCTTTAATGAGAACGGAAATATTTTAAGGATATATAAGTAATGAGTTCTCCCATCAGTAGTGAACAGGGTAGCTATATCATTTAATTTAGTAAGATGTGCCACAACAGTTTCAGATTCATAGCCATGAAAAGGATCAGATTCAACCAAAGTAATTATATCAGGATCAACAGAGAATTCATAATCCTTATCGGTAACACAAATAGGTGAAGTAGCAAAAGCAGGGTCAGGTTTCATTCTAGCATTTAGAGATTGCTTGTTCCATTTAGCTAATAACCTCTTAAGTTCGTTTCTATCTTTGCAAGCTAAAATAGCTAAAGAGGCTTCTTGATCAAAAACATAACCCTCGGGAATAACAAGTGATTCTTCATCATCACTTTCATAAGTATTATCAGATTCAATATTTTCAATCTCTCTAGCCCTAGCAAGTTGTTCATCAAGAAATTCACCAAGTGGCACAGTAGTATCAAGCATAGAAGTAGTTTCATCATAAGTATCATGCATAGCAGAAGTAGCATCATCAATAACATGCAACATATCAGAACGAATAGCAGAAGCAGTTTTAGGCATCGCAAGCTTACTCAAAACAGAAGGTGAATCAAGTGCAGAGCTAGATGGCAGTTCCTTACCCCCCCCCCCCCCTCATAGTTGAGGGATAAATCTTGGTTCTTGGATCTTTCAAGTTCTTCATAATGATAAGTAGATATAAATCCCAAGTGACTCAAAGAATAGAGCTATGCTCCCCGGCAACGGCGCTAGAAAATGGTCTTGATAACCCACAAGTATAGGGGATCGCAACAGTTTTCGAGGGTAGAGTATTCAACCCAAATGTATTGATTCGACACAAGGGGAGCCAAAGAATATTCTCAAGTATTAGCAGCTGAGTTGTCAATTCAACCACACCTGGAAACTTAATATCTGCAGCAAAGTGTTTAGTAGCAAAGTAATATGATAGTAGTGGTAACGGTAGCAAAAGGTAACAGTAGTAAAAGTAGTGTTTTTGGTATTTTGTAGTGATGATAGCAATAACAACGGGAAAGTAAATAAGCGAAGAACAATATATGAAAAGCTCATAGGCAATGGATCAGTGATGGAGAATTATGCCGGATGCGGTTCATCATGTAACAGTCATAACCTAGGGTGACACAGAACTAGCTCCAGTTCATTGATATAATGTAGGCATGTATTCTGAACATAGTCATACGTGCTTATGGAAAAGAACTTGCATGACATCTTTTGTCCTACCCTCCCGTGGCAGCGGGGTCCTTACAGAATCTAAGGGATATTAAGGCATCCTTTTAATAGAGAACCGGAACAAAGCATTAACACATAGTGAATACATGAACTCCTCAAACTACGGTCATCACCGGTAAATATCCCGATTATTGTCACTTCGGGGTTAACGGATCATAACACATAATAGGTGACTATAGACTTGCAAGATAGTATCAAGAACACTCATATATTGATGAAAACATAATAGGTTCAGATTTGAAATCATGGCACTCGGGCCCTAGTGACAAGCATTAAGCATAGCAAAGTCATAGCAACATCAATCTCAGAACATAGTGGATACTAGGGATCAAACCCTAACAAAACTAACTCTATTACATGATAGATCCCATCCAACCCATCACCGTCCAGCATGCCTACAATGGAATTAGTCACGCACGGTGGTGAGCATCATGAAATTGGTGATGGAGGATGGTTGATGATGACGATGGCGACGGATTCCCCTCTCCGGAACCCCGAACGGACTCCGGATCAGCCCTCCTGGGAGGTTTTAGGGCTTGGCGGCGGCTCCGTATCGTAAAACACAATGAATTCTTCTCTCTGATTTTTCTCTCCCCGAAACACAATATATAGAGTTGGAGTTGGAGTCGGAGAGGCACCAGGGGGCCCACAAGGTAGGGGGCGCACCCCCCACCCTCATGGACAGGTGGTGGCCCCCCTGGCCTTCATCTTTTGCAGGTATTTTTTGTATTTTCCAAATAGTTGCTTTGTGAAGTTTCAGGTCATTCCGAGAACGTTTGTTTCTGCACATAAATAACACCATGGTAATTCTGCTGAAAACAGCGTCAGTCCGGGTTAGTTCCATTCAAATCATGCAAGTTAGAGTCCAAAACAAGGGCAAAGGTGTTTGGAAAAGTAGATACGACGGAGACGTATCACGGGGTCCTAGCGGAAACTAAGGGATATTAAGGCCTCCTTTTAATAGAGTACGGGACCAAAGCATTAACACATAATGAATACATGAACTCCTCAAACTACAGTCATCACCGGGAGTGGTCCCGGTTATTGTCACTTCGGGGTTGCCGGATCATAACACATAGTAGGTGACTATAGACTTGCAAGATAGGATCAAGAACTCACATATATTCATGAAAACATAATAGGTTCAGATCTGAAATCATGGCACTCGGGCCCTAGTGACAAGCATTAAGCATAGCAAAGTCATAGGAACATCAATCTCAGAACATAGTGGATACTAGGGATCAAACCCTAACAAAACTAACTCGATTACATGATAAATCTCATCCAACCCATCACCGTCCAACAAGCCTATGATACGTCTCGAACATATCTATAATTTTTGATTGCTCCATGCAATATTATCTTCTGTTTTGGACATTATTAGGCTTTATTATCTACTTTTATATTATTTTTGGGACTAACCTATTAACCGGAGGCCTAGCCCAGAATTGCCGTTTTTTGATATCAAACGGAGTCCAAACAGAATGAAACCTTCAGGAACGTGATTTTTGGAACGAACAAGATCCAGGAGACTTGGACCCTACGTCAAGCAACCAACAGGGAGGCCACGAGGTAGGGGGCGTGCCTACCCCCCCAGGCGCGCCCTCCACCCTCGTGGGCCCCCTGTTGCTCCACTGACGTACTTCTTCCTCCTATATATATACCTACGTACCCCAAAACGATCGGATACGGAGCCAAAACCCTAATTCCACCGCCGTAACTTTTTGTATCCACGAGATCCCATCTTGGGGCCTGTTCTGGAGCTCCGCCGGAGGGGGCATCGATCATGGAGGGCTTCTACATCAACACCATAGCCTCTCCGATGAGGTGTGAGTAGTTTACCTCAGACCTTCGGGTCCATAGTTATTAGCTAGATGGCTTCTTCTCTCTTTTTTGATCTCAATACAAAGTTCTCCCCCTCTCTTGTGTAGATCTATTCGATGTAATCTTCTTTCGCGGTGTTTGTTGAGACCGATGAATTGTGGGTTTATGATCAAGTTTATCTATGAACAATATTTGAATCTTCTCTGATTCTTTTATGTATGATTGGTTATCTTTGCAAGTCTCTTCGAATTATCAGTTTGGTTTGGCCTACTAGATTGATCTTTCTTGCAATGGGAGAAGTGCTTAGCTTTGGGTTCAATCTTGCGGTGTCCTTTCCAAGTGATAGTAGGGGCAGCAAGGCACGTATTGTATTGTTGCCATCGAGGAACGAGGATGCCAAGATGGGGTTTTCATCATATTGCATGAGTTTATCCCTCTACATCATGTCATCTTGCTTAAGGCGTTACTCTATTCTTATGAACTTAATACTCTAGATGCATGCTGGATAGCGGTCGATGTGTGGAGTAATAGTAGTAGATGCAGGCAAGAGTCGGTCTACTTGTCTTGGACGTGATGCCTATATACATGATCATACCTAGATATTCTCATAACTATGCTCAATTCTGTCAATTACTCAGCAGTAATTTGTTCACCCACCATAAAGTACTTATGCTCTTGAGAGAAGCCACTAGTGAAACCTATGGCCCCCAGGTCTATATTCATCATATTAATCTTCCATTACTTAGTTATTTCCTTTGCTTTTATTTTACTTTGCATCTTTATCATAAAAATACCAAAAATATTATCTTATCATATCTATCAGATCTCACTCTCGTAAGTGACTGTGAAGGGATTGACAACCCCTTATCGCGTTGGTTGCGAGTATTTATTTGTTTTGTGTAGGTGCGAGGGACTCACGCGTAGCCTCCTACTGGATTGATACCTTGGTTCTCAAAAACTGAGGGAAATACTTACGCTACTTTGCTGCACCACCCTTTCCTCTTCAAGGGAAAACCAATGCAAGTGCTCAAGAGGTAGCAGGAAGGATTTCTGGCGCCGTTGCCGGGGAGGTCTATGCAAAAGTCAACATACCAAGTACCCACCACAAACCCTTATCTCCCACATTACATTATTTTCCATTTACCTCTCGTTTTCCTCTCCCCCACTTCACTCTTGTTGTTTTATTCGCCCTCTCTTTCTCTATCCTCCCTCTCTTTTCCGTTTGCCTCTTTTGCCCGTTTCTTGTTTGCTCGTATGGTTGGAATAGTTGTTTATTTATTACTAAACAGAGAACCTAAGATCTATGGATCCTCATCCACTTGCTAATCTTTTTAAGAGATCCAATTATGATGAACCAATTGCTAGTGAGCTTTGTGCACTAGATTATCTTTATGAGGTTTTGCTTAAAATTCGTGAATCTGATGATGACGATGATGACGATGGCGACGGATTCCCCTCTCCGGAGCCCTGAACGGACTCCAGATCAGCCCTCCCGAGAGGTTTTAGGGCTTGGCGGCGGCTCCGTATCATAAAATGCGATGAGTCCTTCTCTTTGATTTTTTTCTCCCTGAAAGCAAATATATAGAGTTCGAGTTGAGGTCGGAGGAGCTCCAGGGGGCCCACGAGGTAGGGAGCGCGCCCTGGGGGGCAGGCAGGCCCCCCACCCTCGTGGCTAGGGTGTGGGGCCCCTGGTCTTCATCTTTTGCAAGGATTTTTTATTATTTCCAAAAAGACATTCCGTGAAGTTTCAGGTCATTCCGGGAACTTTTGTTTCTGCACATAAATAACAACATGGCAATTCTGCTGAAAACAGCATCAGTCCGGGTTAGTTCCATTCAAATCATGCAAGTTAGAGTCCAAAACAAGGGCAAAAGTGTTTGGAAAAGCAGATACGATAGAGACGTATCAGTGTATCAACTCGATAAGGCACTCTATGGCCTTAAACAAGCCCCACGTGCGTGGTATGACCACCTTACCGAGTTGTTACAAGACCGTGGCTTTGAAGTTGGGCTAATCAACCCCACTCTTTTTACTAAGAAGGTCAAAGGGGAGTTGTTTGTGTGCTAATTATATGTTGATGATATTATCTTTGGTTCCCCTAACAAAGCTTTCAATGAGGAATTTGCCGCTCTCATGACCTCAAAGTTCGAGATGTCTTCCATGGGAGAGTTGAAGTTTTTTCTCGGGTTCGAAGTGAAGCAAAGGAGAGAAGGAACCTTCATCAACCAAGCCAAATACACTCAAGACATGCTCAAGAGATTCAAGCTAAGTGATGTCAAGCCGGCTTCCACTCCCATGCCCACCAAGTGCCAACTTGACATTGATCCCAATGGTAAAGCGGTGGATCAAAAGGTATATCGCTCCATGATTGGCTCCTTGCTTTACCTTTGTGCATCTAGACCGGATATCATGTTGAGTGTGGGAATTTGTGCACGGTCTCAAGCCGCACCTAAGGAAAGTCACTTTGTGGCGGTCAAGCGAATCTTTCGATATTTGGCTCATACCCCAAACTTTGGCTTATGGTACCCAAGGGGAGCAAACTTCAAGCTTGTAGGTTATTCGGACTCGGATTGGGCGGGAGACAAATGTAGCGACCAGACCTCAAACAGTCTGATCTCTGTGCTTAGGTGTCATCCCTGGATCAGTAATGCTGACACCACACAATACATCGAAGGATTTATAGCAGAGTGGCAATCACACACTTATTACATTGTTGTCTCAAAGAGACTTATTACAATAAATATGGCCTAAGGCCATATAGTGTTGAAAACAGCGGAAGACTTGGAAGGTAAATGGGTCCATCAACTCCAACGGCATCACTGAGTATAGGGCCACGACCTAAAAGCACTTTACTCGTCGTCTGAAAAGTCTGCAACATAAGAAGTTGCAGCCCGAATACAGGTCAGCACATGGAATATGCTGGCAAAGTAACACATAGAGAGTAATGGAATGAAACAGCTATACTATATGCATATATGGCTGGTGGAAAGCTCTATGGTTACATTTTTTGCGTAAAGCCAGTTTTTCCCTACTGCAAAGGAATAAATTTATTTAACTATCATGGTGGTTGTGAAACATTGAGAATGGTTGACAGCATTCTCAATCCCAACTAAAAGTAATTAAAACCCAACAACATTAATTAGAAGTAACATGTTGAGATTCATAATGATATTCAAGTACTAGATACTCAAGTTGTCCATAACCGGGGACACGGCTAATCATGATTAGTTTGTACACTCTGCAGAGGTTTGCGCACTTTTCCCCACATGACTCGATCGCCTCCGTTTGTTTTCTCGCACTACATGGTGTTTGAGAAACGGATGACCGAGACATAGTCTTTCAGAAGTGCTAGCACCTTACATGTGGGGTAGACCGTACCACCTACAACCCCTACATCTGCTAGTCCACCCCGTAAGAGTTCACACAACTTAGTAAACTATGCCAGAGCCCATAGTAGCATGTGGCTGCACACGGAAGTTTCTAGTTTGAAAGATCTTATGATCCCTTTGAGCCTGGGTGGCGGTCCGAAAAAAAACAGGCAAGTCCTGATAGACATCAGGTGCCTCAATCCACCCAGATGTGTGTTTAAGTTGCCACCTTAAATAAACCATTAAAATTATCAACTCACATCTGTCATGGATATCACTCACCCAATCCACGTCTACTAGCATAGCATGGCATAATAAGCAAACGTAGAAGTAACTCCCAAAGGTTTCATAATAATACAGGTAATAGGTACTACCTCATCTACTTCCCATCCCACAATTTAATTAGATCCTAATCATGCAATGTGAGAGGATTGATCTAATGCAATAAAACTGGGTTGTAGAAAAAGGTATGATCAAAGTGTTACTTGCCTTGCTGATGATCCGCGAGACCTAGGGTTTCGAAGTAACAAGCGGCACAATCCGGGTGATCTATCGCAGACAAACAACAAGCATACAATAAGTACTCATCTAATGCACAGGTAAAACTCGAACAAGAGAATGAACCAGAAAGTTCAATTTAAGAACTCCGGTTGCAAAGAAAGAAAGAACAGACGACGAAAAAACAAACAGCGGAAGAAAACAACTCGGTTCTAGCAAGTTGAAACTAGGTCAAATTTTATCGGGGCAAAAACTTGTTTAAGTTGATTAGACGGAACGGCGGTTTCGCAACGAAACTCCAGGCGCTTGAATCACCTGATTCCGATAAACGAGCGGAAAGAAAGACTAGAACGAAGATCGGATCTGAGATCACGATCACGGAATAAATCCGACGAAAAGAAAAAGAAGAACGATTAAACGAACGGGCGTCGTTAACCAGGGAATAATCGGTGATCACGTTCATCGAGACGAATGGTTCGAAAGAAGAACGAAAACCGATCTAGGGTTTTCGGAGAAAAAGACCGAAACGAAAAACCGATCTAGAAACCGGAACGGTTTAGAAAAGAACCGGAAAGAAAACGAATCGGAAGAGAAGAAAATAATCGGAACGGTTTATAAGAAAAACCGAACCGAGGAAGAAAAGAGACGAGGCGCGGGGCAACCTTGGCGAGGGGCTCCGGCGAACAGCGGCGTAGGGCGGCGGCGGCGTGGGCAAGGTGCGGCGGCGGCGGTGGTGAGGGGCGGCGCGGCTAAGGCGGCGGCGGCGGTGGTGAGGGGCGCGGGGTGGTGCGGGGCTTAGGGAGGCGCGGGGTGGTGTGGGGCTTGGGGAGGCGCGGGGTGGTGTGGGGCTTGGGGTTGATTTGATGTGGGGAGAGGGTTTGATTTGATGTGTTGGAGGGGGGTGTTGGTATTTATATAGGTGAGGGGAGAGGAGACTTGGGGTAGGGAACAAGAAATAGACTAGGAATAGGAAAAGGAAAACGAAACAAGGAAAGGGGAGGGGCTAACCGACCTAAGTCCCGCTGGGACTCGGCCAGGGAGCGGCGGCGGCTGCCTGGGCGCCTGGCGCCTGCGCTGCGCGCGAGGGAAGGGGGCGGCTGGCTGGGCCTTTGGCCCGGCTGGCCTGGCGGGAGGCTCCTTTTTTAAAAAAAAATTGGTTCCGCGCAGAAAAACAAAAAGAAAATCTAAACGAACTCCGAAAAATCTAAAGTAAGTTTTCCCCGACACCTAAAAATGAGCCGAACAAAATGAACTTTTCTCCGGACCTAAAATGCAATTTTCGAAAACGCGCATTTTTCCCTATCCGAATAAAATGCAAACAAAACTCTGGCAAACAAAATTTGATCTATTTATTAAATCTTCATTTTTCCTCAATTTGGGAAAGTCATATTATTCCCTCTCTTATATTTGATATCGGAAAAATTATTGAAGATGAAATAAATAAATCAAATGATCCCCTTTTCAATTTGAGAAAACTCTCAAATATGAAAATAACGAAATCTCCAACTCTCTCCGTGGGTCCTTGAGTTGCGTGAAATTTCTAGGATCAACCAAAATGCAAGAAAATATGATATGCATGATGATCTATGTATAACATTCCAAATTGCAAATTTGGGATGTTACAACAAAGTGGATAGGAAGTCCACTTTCGGAGGGTGCCAATTTCTTGGTTGCTCTTTGGTGAGTTGGTCTTCCAAGAAGCAAAGTTGCGTATTGATACGTCTCCAACGTATCTATAATTTTTGATTGCTCCATGCTATATTATCTACTGTTTTGGACTATATTGGGCTTTATTTTCCACTTTTATATTATTTTTGGGACTAACCTATTAACCGGAGGCCCAACCCAGAATTGCTGCTTTTTTGCCTATTTCAGTGTTTCAAAGAAACGGAATATCAAACGGAGTCCAAACGGAATGAAACCTTCGGGAACGTGATTTTCTCACCGAATGTGATCCAGGAGACTTGGACCCTACGCCAAGGCATCAGAGAGGCGGTCACGAGGGTGGGGAGCTCCACCAACATACTTCTTCCTCCTATATATACCTACGTACCCCCAAACAATCAGATACGGAGCCAAAAACCTAATTCCACCGCCGCAACTTTCTGTATCCACGAGATCCCATCTTGGGGCCTGTTCCAGAGCTCCGCCGGAGAGGGCCGTCATCACGGAGGGCTTCTACATCATCATAGCATCTCCGATGAAGTGTGAGTAGTTTACCTCAGACCTTCGGGTCCATAGTTAGTAGCTAGGTGGCTTCTTCTCTCTTTTTGGATCTCAATACAAAGTTCTCCCCCTCTCTTGTGGAGACCTATTCGATGTAATCTTCTTTTTGCGGTGTGTTTGTTGAGACCGATGAATTGTGGGTTTATGATCAAGTCTATCTATGAATAATATTTGAATCTTCTCTGAATTCTTTTATGTATGATTAGTTATCTTTGCAAGTCTCTTCGAATTATCCGTTTGGTTTGGCCAACTACATTGGTAGTTCTTGCCATGGGAGAAGTGCTTAGCTTTGGGTTCGATCTTGCGGTGTCCTTTCCCGGTGACAGAAGGGGCAGCAAGGCACGTATTGCATCTTTGCCATCGAGGATAACAAGATGGGGTTTATTTCATATTGCATGAATTTATCTCTCTACATCATGTCATCTTGCTTAAAGCGTTACTCTATTTTTAACTTAATACTCTAGATGCATCCTGGATAGCGGTCGATGAGTGGAGTAATAGTAGTAGATGCAGAATCGTTTCGGTCTACTTGTCACGGACGTGATGCCTATATACATGATCATGCCTAGATATTCTCATAACTATGCTCAATTCTGTCAATTGCTCAACAGTAATTTGTTCACCCACCGTAGAATACTTATGCTCTTGAGAGAAGCCACTAGTGAAACCTATGGCCCCCGGGTCTATTCTCATCATATCAATCTCCATCACTTTAATCTTGCTTTCCTTTTTACTTTGCCTTTTACTTTTCACTTTGCATCTTTATACCAAAAATACCAAAAATATTATATCTATCAGATCTCACTCTCGTAAGTGACCGTGAAGGGATTGACAACCCCTAATCGCGTTGGTTGCGAGTAGCTATCGTTTTGTGCAGGTACGAGGGACTTGAGCGTGGCCTCCTACTGGATTGATACCTTGGTTCTCAAAAACTGAGGGAAATACTTACGCTACTCTGCTGCATCATCCCTTCCTCTTCGAGGAAATCCAACGCAAGCTCAAGAGGTAGCAAGAAGAATTTCAAGTCTATCTATGAATAATATTTGAATCTTATCGTAAATGCACCCTAGAAGTAAATTTCAGAATTTTGCTTCGCAACTTTTATGTTGGGCTTAATATGTCTCATAGAAAACTTTTGGATTGTGTTGCCAAAGGCAATTTTATTGAAATTGATCCCAGTATCGCGCATGAAATTATAGAAGGTATAGTAGGAACTTTACCTCAACAAAAGGGGACCCATCATACCCAAGAGGAAACACAAGTTTTTCAGAAAATTTGCGAAGTAACTTAGATTTTACAAAAATCTCTTGAACCTCTTAAGAGCGTTAGCGGAAATCTTCACCGCATGAATATGTTGATTACTCTTTGCAATAAGCGGTTGGACTCTTTAGATCTCAAGATCTCTAAATATGAAGGGAAACGTAAGGAACCTCCCGGATTCGAGCAAAATATCGCTAAAAGAATTAAGAATCAAGATGACAATACCTAGATCCATCCTCGCTTTTATGCCTAGCTAGGGGCGTTAAACGATAGCGCTTGTCGGGAGGCAACCCAATTTTATTTTTATTCCTTGCTTTTTGCTCCTGTTTAGTAATAAATAAATTATCTAGCCTCTGTCTTGGTTGTGTTTTTTGTGTTTAATTAGTGTCTGTGCCAAGTAGAACCCTTGGGAAGACTTGGGGAAAGTCTTGTTGAACTTGCTGTAAAAAACAGAAACTTTAGCGCTCACGAGAACTGCTGCCATTTTTATTTGGAGAGTGATATTTAGTTAATTATTTTTGCATATTATTAATATATAAATTCCTCACTTCCAGCAATTTATTTTAGAATTTTTGGGGTTCCAGATCTTGCGCTAGCTACAGATTACTACAGATTGTTCTGTTTTTGACAGATTCTGTTTTTCGTGTGTTGTTTGCTTATTTTGATGAATCTATGGTTAGTAAAATATTTTATAATCCATAGAGAAGTTGGAATACAGTAGGTTTAACACTAATAAATAAAGAATGAGTTCATTACAGTAGGTTTTTTGTTTTCTTTCGCTAACGGAGCTCACGAGTTTTCTACTTTAAGTTTTGTGTTGTGAAGTTTTCAAGTTTTGGGTGAATTCTTGTGATGGATTATGGAACAAGGAGTGGCAAGAGCCTAAGCTTTGGGGTGCCCATGGCACCCCCAAGAAAATCTAAGGACACCAAAAAGTCAAAGCTTGGGGATGCCCCGGAAGGCATCCCCTCTTTCGTCCACTTCCATCGGTAATTTACTTGGAGCTATATTTTTATTCACCAACATGATATGTGTTTTGCTTGGAGCGTCTTGTATTATTTGTGTCTTTGGTTGTTAGTGTGCCACAATCATCCTTGCTGGTCACACCTTTTGAGAGAGCCATACATGAATTAGAATTTGATAGAATACTCTATGTGCTTCACATATATCTTTTTGAGCTAAGTAGTTTTGCTCTATGTGCTTCACTTATATCTTTTGAGCGTTATAATTTTGCTCTATATGCTTCACTTAGATCTTTTAGAGCACGGTGGTGGATTTGTTTTAAAGAAACTATTGATCTCTCATGCTTCACTTAAATTATTTTGAGAGTCTTAATAGCATGGTAATTTGCTTAATAATAACATGCTTGGTCTTCAAGATTTGTGAAACTTTCTTTTGAGTGTGTTGAATACTAAGAAAAATTGGATGCTTGATAATTGTTTTGAGATATGGAGGTAATAATATCAAAGTCATGCTAGTTGAGTAGTTGTGAATTTGAGAAGTGCTTGTGTTGAAGTTTGTAAGTCCCGTAGCATGCACGTATGGTAAACGTTATGTAACAAATTTGAAACATGAGGTGTTATTTGATTGTCCTCCTTATGAGTGGCGGTCGGGGACGAGCGATGGTCTTTTCCTACCAATCTATCCCCCTAGGAGCATGCGCGTAATACTTTGGTTTTTGATGGCTTGTAGATTTTTGCAATAAGTATATGAGTTCTTTATGACTAATGTTGAGTCCATGGATTATACGCACTCTCACCCTTCCATCATTGCTAGCCTCTACGGTACCGTGCATTGCCCTTTCTCACATCGAGAGTTGGTGCAAACTTCGCCGGTGCATCAAAACCCCGTGATATGATACGCTCTTTCACACATAAACCTCCTTATATCTTCCTCAAAACAGCCACCATACCTACCTATTGTCGCATTTCCATAGCCATTCCGAAATATATTGCCATGCAACTTTCCACCATCCAGTTTATCATGACACATTCATCATTGTCATATTGCTTAGCATGATCATGTAGTTGACATAGTATTTGTGGCAAAGCCACCGTTCATAATTTTTTCATACTTGTCACTCTTGATTCATTGCATATCCCGGTACACCGCCGGAGGCATCCATATAGAGTCATACTTTGTTCTAGTATCGAGTTGTAATCATTGAGTTGTAAATAAATAGAAGTGTGATGATCATCATTCAATAGAGCATTGTCCCAAAAAAGGAGAAAGGCCAAAGAAAAAAAAGGCCCAAAAAAAGGGGCAATGCTACTATTCCTTTTTTCCACACTTGTGCTTCAAAGTAGCACCATGTTCTTCATATAGAGAGTCTCTTGAGTTATCACTTTCATATACTAGTGGGAATTTTTCATTATAGAATTTGGCTTGTATATTCCAACAATGGGCCTCCTCAAGTGCCCTAGGTCTTCGTGAGCAAGCAAGTTGGATGCACACCCACTTAGTTTCTTTTATTGAGCTTTCATACATTTATAGCTCTAGTGCATCCGTTGCATGGCAATCCCTACTCCTTGCATTAACATCAGTCGATGGGCATCTCCATAGCCCATTGATTAGCCTCGTTGATGTGAGACTTTCTCCTTTTTGTCTTCTCCACATAACCCCCATCATTCTATTCCACCCATAGTGCTATATCCATGGCTCACGCTCATGTATTGCGTGAAAGTTTATGAGTTTGAAATTATTAAGGTATGGAACAATTGCTTGGCTTGTCATCGGGGTTGTGCATGATGAGAGCATTCTTGTGTGACGAAAATGGAGCATGACTAAACTATATGATTTTGTAGGGATAAACTTTCTTTAGCCATGTTACTTTGAGAAAACATAATTGCTTTGTTAGTTTGCTTGAAGTATTATTATTCTCTATGTCAATATGAACTTTTGTCTTGAATCTTCCTAATCTGAATATCCATACCACAATTAAGAAGATTTGCATTGAAATTATGCCAAGTAGCACTCCGCATCAAAAAATTCTCTTTTTATCATTTACCTACTCGAGGACGAGCAGGAATTAAGCTTGGGGATGCCTGATACGTCTCCAACGTATCTATAATTTTTGATTACTCCATGCTATATTATCTACTGTTTTGGACTATATTGGGCTTTATTTTCCACTTTTATATTATTTTTGGGACTAACCTATTAACCGGAGGCCCAGCCCAGAATTGATGTTTTTTGCCTATTTCAGTGTTTCAAAGGAACGGAATATCAAACGGAGTCCAAACGGAATGAAACCTTCGGGAACGTGATTTTCTCACCGAACGTGATCCAGGAGACTTGGACCCTACGCCAAGGCATCAGAGAGGCGGTCGTGAGGGTAGGGGGCGCACCCCTAGGGCGCGCCCCCTGCCTCGTGGGCCCCTCGGAGCTCCACCGACGTACTTCTTCCTCCTATATATACCTACGTACCCCCAAACGATCAGATACGGAGCCAAAAACCTAATTCCACCGCCGCAACTTTCTGTATCCACGAGATCCCATCTTGGGGCCTGTTCCGGAGCTCCATCGGAGAGGGGCGTCATCACGGAGGGCTTCTACATCATCATAGCCTCTCCGATGAAGTGTGAGTAGTTTACCTCAGACCTTCGGGTCCATAGTTAGTAGCTAGATGGCTTCTTCTCTCTTTTTGGATCTCAATACAAAGTTCTCCCCCTATCTTGTGGAGATCTATTTGATGTAATCTTGTTTTTGCGGTGTGTTTGTTGAGACCGATGAACTGTGGGTTTATGATCAAGTCTATCTATGAATAATATTTGAATCTTCTCTGAATTATTTTATGTATGATTAGTTATCTTTGCAAGTCTCTTCGAATTATCCGTTTGGTTTGGCCAACTAGATTGGTAGTTCTTGCCTTGGGAGAAGTGCTTAGCTTTGGGTTCGATCTTGCGGTGTCCTTTCCCAGTGAAAGAAGGGGCAGCAAGGCACGCACTGCATCGTTGCCATCGAGGATAACAAGATGGGGTTTATTTCATATTGCATGAATTTATCTCTCTACATCATGTCATCTTGCTTAAAGCGTTACTCTGTTTTTAACTTAATACTCTAGATGCATGCTGGATAGCGGTCGATGAGTGGAGTAATAGTAGTAGATGCAGAATCATTTCGGTCTACTTGTCACGGACGTGATGCCTATATACATGATCATGCCTAGATATTCTCATAACTATGCTCAATTCTGTCAATTTCTCAACAGTAATTTGTTCACCCACAGTAGAATACTTATGCTCTTGAGAGAAGCCACTAGTGAAACCTATGGCCCATGGGTCTATTCTCATCATATCAATCTCCATCACTTTAATCTTGCTTTGCTTTTTACTTTGCCTTTTACTTTTCACTTTGCATCTTTATACCAAAAATACCAAAAATATTATATCTATCAGATCTCACTCTCGTAAGTGACCGTGAAGGGATTGACAACCCCTAATCGCGTTGGTTGCGAGTAGCTATTGTTTTGTGCAGGTACGAGGGACTTGAGCGTGGCCTCCTACTAGATAGATACCTTGGTTCTCAAAAACTGAGGGAAATACTTACGCTACTCTGCTGCATCATCCCTTCCTCTTCGGGGAAATCCAACGCAAGCTCAAGAGGTAGAACGTATCTCTCTCGTCCATGGTAGAGGAGTATGTGGATGCCGGTAGTTTTGTGCACAACTCTTATGGATGAGGCAAACTTTAAAGAATTACGGTGTTATTTGTGACAAAGTACCTCTTTGGTGTGACAATGAAAGTGCCATCAAGATTTCTCTCAACCCGGTGCAACACTTCAAGACGAAGCATATTGAGATTCGGTATCACTTCATCCGGGATCACATTAGGCGAGGGGAGATCAAGCTCAACTACGTCAACACCCATGATAACCTTGCAGATATTTTCACGAAGCCTTTGGATGAAGCAAGATTTCGCGAGTTAAGGCATGAACTAAATATCATTGATTTGAGCAATGTTGCTTGAACCATTGCACACCCCACCTCACTCAACTTGCTGTCTAATCTAGGTGTAGGCATGGACATAGGGGGAGTGTTGTTCTCCCAATGAACTCTCCCTCTCCCATTATGCATAAAGCGATCAACTATTTCACATTAGCCACTTTTGATGGTACTTGTGCTTCAAAGACGAGTTTTGGTCATGGGCCCAAGGATAATTCTTCACGGTGCCATACCAATTGACTCAAACATAGGTGGCTCCGGCCACCGCCCTCTCCTTGGAGAGTTTGTGTCTCGTTTTTGGTCTGTGTTGTCTCTTGCTTCTCTTCCTTCGTGTCGAGCTTGTGCTTGTGGTGTCATGTGTGTTAGCTCGTTGGTGTGGTCTTTCGCTTGAAGGTTCAGTGCTTCGGTGTTCTCTCGGTTGGTTGAAACTGCTCTTTCTTGAGCTCACGGTACTACCGCGGCCTACCATGGTACTACCGCGTGAGGAGTGCACGGTACTTCCGCACCCAGCGCGGCAGAAATTTTTTACTGCCGCCTGGGGGAGCGGTACTAAAGCCACGGTGCGGTACTTCCACCCGGGGCAGTACTACCGCGAAGACGTGCGGTACTACCGTGCGGTCGAGGGGCGTGGGGGGTTAAACACGGGCAGGGGGAGTTCTAACTCCCCCATTGTGATAGCCTGGCTTATTAGGGATGATAGACTACTCATATCAATAAGGAATTCCTTCTTTTTTGGGAGCCCATTCGGACAGAACTCCAAAGTTAAGCGTGCTCAGCTTGGAGTAGTGTCAGGATGGGTGATCGACCGGGAAGTTGCTCCCGGGTGCGCACGAGTGAGGACAAAGTGCGCAGAAAAGACTAGTATTGATCTGTGGGGCCAGTCTAGATCACGCCAGGAGTAACGACCACCGGCGGGTGTGTCCGGGACATTACAAAGAGCGTATCAGAGCCGACCCTCGTGGTTACACGGATGGTTGCCGACAGGTGCGCGGTCATGTTGTTCATGACGTTTGTGACCCGTCGTGGCACCCGGCATGGCACATGTACCGGACTGGATGCACAGACATATGTGCCAAGAGGGAACGTTCCTGTGGCCCAACGAGGACGTTGGTTCCTCTGAGTGGGGGTGTATGTGATAGCCTGGCTTATTAGGGATGATAGGCTACTCATATCAATAAGGAATTCCTTCTTTTCCGGGAGCCCATTCAGGCATAACTCCAAAGTTAAGCGTGCTCAGCTTGGAGTAGTGTCAGGATGGGTGACCGACGGGGAAGTTTCTCCCGGGTGCGCACGAGTGAGGACAAAGTGCGCAGAAAAGACTAGTATTGATCTATGGGGCCAGTCTAGATCCCGCCAGGAGTAACGACCACCGGCGGGTGTGTCTGGGGCGTTACACCCATACCCATTCGTCTCTCTCCCCACTCCGTCTCTCTCTCTCTCTCTCTCTCTCTCTCTCTCTCGCTCAAGAACGGCGCCGGAGGTCCTCGTTGTATCTCCGTCTCCGGCCGCTCTCCTCGGATTCTAACCGGTGGGATCGTTCCCCACCACTCCCTCTTGCCATGGAACAAGGTTTCTCCCCAATCCCTTCCTTTTTCTTGTTCGTCTTGTTGTTTTTAGGTTTTGGGGAGATGCAAGTTGTTCGTGAGATTTTAGGCCAAATCTTTGCAAGAGTAGGATATAGGAGCGCGGTTTTATGTAGTGATGGTACTTGCTATAGTTGTCCCATGATGGATTTGATCGACCGTAGTACCGCGTGTTGACACGGTTGTGCTCAGATCTCTGTGGCCGTTACGGATCTGCAACCGTGCGGTACTACCGCTCTTCAGGTGCGGTACTACCGCGCGTCCGGTACTACCGCCCTGCTAGTGTGGTACTACCGCATCGCTGGTACTACCGCTCCTTGGAGCGGTACTACTGCACGTGGCGCAACACACGCTACTACCGTTGTCTCAAATCCCTCTTGTGGCACTTCTCACGTACTATGTCTACTTGTTTCACCGGTTTTGTTGTGGTCTTTGCATTGATCCTTCTCGCGTTTCGTGCGTGGTTGTTTTGTGGTGTGTGTTTTAGGTGGTGGCTCAGGTGCTCCGGCTCGCCGCTCCAATCCAAGCCGTAACACGGGATCCAAGCGTATGCACAACTCAGAGGCAGCAGATGGCTCCAATGCCCCCCAACGCAAAACCAAGACCACCGCCACCAAAGAGAAGGAACCCACCATGGGTATGGATGAGATACCGCTTGCTGAGTTCATCTCTCGGAGGAAGATCAATCCATATGGAAACCCTCGTGCCAACTTTCGAGGGAATGAGCTATTCTGGACCAATCAGCAGAATCTCATCTATCTGGATGTCATCAAGGCCAAGCAAAACACCTATGTGGAGGTGAAGTGGATCGACATGCATCACATGAAGCAAGAGAAGCACCGGGAATACTTTGGTGAGGCTTTAGACCTCGTGGAGCAATTTGGCATTGAGCATATCATCACATTCCACAAAGACTTTGATCCTGAGATCATTGCTCAGTTCTTTGCCTCAGTGCATTTTCATCCCAATGAGGAAAGGACCATGACTTGGATGACCAATGGTCGGCAGCTGACTGCTACTTGGAAGGAATTCATGACTTTGCTTGGGGTTCCGGATGAGGGGCTCGCCACACCCCAAGGTGTTCGCCCTCATGCCAATTCCGAGTCTTCAAACAAGAACAGGCTTTTGCCCTTCTATGTGGAGAAGAAGCTCTCCAATGGCAAGTCAACTTGGGTACTCAACTCCTTTCTTGACATCATGCACCGGATCTTCCGCAACACTCTCTTCCCACGCATTGGGGACAAGGACAAGGTGCATGCCTATCTTGTGGATATGATGCTCCTGTGTGAAGACGCTCGCAACTCTCAGACACTACCACTTGATGTCTCACATATCATGTGGAATGAGCTTCGGTTTGCGGTCTACAACCGCAAGGTCCCCATCTATGGACCTTATCTGTTTCAGTTGATCTCAGCAACTTGGGAGCAGCTCTACCCTCAGGATGATTGTGAGGCCCCTAGTTGGATCCGGCATGAGCCCATCAACCTTCGTGTCAAGACTCAGTGGGCCAACACTACCTCTCGTGCTGATGCCGCGGCTGACATGGACGTGGGTGCAGATGAGCATGAGGAGGAGGCAGCAGACGAGGACAGCTCTGAGGGTTACACCCCTCCCACTTCTGAGCCATCTTGGGCTAAGCGACTGAAGAACAAGATGAAGATGTTGTCCTGTATGCAGGCAAAGGGGCAGTACAAGACCCATGTGGCTTCCAAGAAGACTCGCCGCCGCGACAAGAGGATTTTCAGGACCTTTGGCGAGAACATCTCCAGCGGGTCAGAGGAGGACGTCACCCCAGAGGCAGAATGGATGGCCAAGCAGGGTTATCACTGGACCGAGTCTGAGGAAGAGTCCGTCCCAGCTGCCGAGTCTGACGGGGAGCGTGCAAGTGACCACTCAGCTTGAGCCACCACTATTGTTGTAGGTGTTCTCTCTGCCTTTTTGGCGTCTCGATGCCAAAGGGGGAGAGAATGTAGGATTTGCGAGTTGTGTCGTCTTTGGGTCAGTTGAACTTCGTTTATGTTGTTTGCTTTGGTTTGCTTTGGTTTGTGCTTGTGAGACCTTCTATCATATGGTGTAAGACATATGCACTATATCGTACCATAGTGAGCTTATTCTATCTTGTGCTTATTTCATTATGCTCTTTCCTATCTTGCTTAGTTTTAGCCTTATTGCAAGATATGCCATGTCTATAAAATATAGGGGGAGTGTTGATCCTAGTATGTGTGCCATGCAGTCCAAAGCACTCATCGAGATAGCACACATCTAGGGGGAGCCTGTCTATATTTTAGAAACTTGGGGTTTGCCCTTGCTCTTTGCATTATACTCTTGTGCAAATCCCGTGTTGTCATCAATCCACCAAAAAGGGGGAGATTGTAAGGGCATTTTATCCCTTAGTTGGTTTTGGTGATTGATGACAATACTTTTGCGGACTAATCATGTGCATCGAATATTTCAGATATATATTGACTAGGCACAAGATGATTTGGTTGCCCTCGAAGGCTATGGAAGACGGCGTCTCTCTATGTTTCTTTTCGGTGGTACTGAGTCATAGGGAAGCCGTTCTATTAAGAGGGGGTCCGCGTCGGAAAGGGTGGGTGGATTCATCACGTACACATCTTCCTTTGTACCTCCTTTTCTTCTAGCCTTTGGAGCATCCTATGTTTTCCTTGTCTATGCGAATATTGCTCGTGCTTGCTGAACTAGGGCGTGCGGTAGTACTGCTCCTTAGAGCGGTAGTACCGCAGGCCCTTGTGGTAGTACCGTCCGCTGGTGCGGTAGTACCGCAAGCGCCCACGGTAGTACCGCTTCCTGGCAAGCGGTAGTACTGTGGTCGGAGTCCAGATGTTGTCACCCTCTCCCTAGTGGGTGGCACCCATCACGGTAGTACCGCGCACTGGGCACGGTAGTACCATGGTATCTGGTTTAGTTCCGCAAGTATGCGGCAGTAAGGGGCGGATGAAAAAAAAATTCATCCGCGCCTAGCGCGGTAGTACCGCTGCTGGCTTACGGTACTACCGCGTCGGGTTTTTACATCGACTCCAACTCTGCGGAAGTAGCCACGGATGTAATTTATTATATCCGTGCCTTCCCATCTCTGGACAGTCCCTGCCTTGAGGTAGTACCGCAAGGGGGCGCGGTAGTACCGCACCAGCAGTACTGCCGCCCTCTGCCTTAGTGCATTTTGGGTTGTTCTGGTCTCTGCTGCGTGGGCGGTAGTACCGCGCCTCTGGTACAGTAGTACCGCATTGCGCAGGCTGAGTTGGTGGATAACGGTTGGATTTGTTCTTCTACTATATAAGGGGTGTCTTCTTCCTCTAGTTGACTACCTCTTCCACCTCCAAGCTCAATTAATGCTCTAAGCTCCATTTTCGCCTGATCTCTCTCCCTAGCCAATCAAACTTGTTAATTTGCTCGGGATTGGTTGAGAAGGCCCCGATCTACACTTCCACCAAGAGAAATTTGATTCCCCCACCAATCCCTAGCGGATCTTGTTACTTTTGGGTGTTTGAGCACCCTAGACGATTGAGGTCACCACGGAGCCATAGTCTATTGTAGTGAAGCTTCGTGGTGTTGTTGGGAGCCTCCGATTAAGTTGTGGAGATAGCCCCAACCTTGTTTGTAAAGGTCCGGTCGCCGCCTCCAAGAGCACCAATAATGGAATCACGGCATCTCACATTGTGTGAGGGCGTGAGGAGAATACGGTGGCCCTAGTGGCTTCTTGAGGAGCATTGTGCCTCCACACCGCTCTAACAGAGACGTACTTCCCCTCAAAAGAAAGGAACTTCGGTAACACATCCTCGTCTTCACCGGGTCCACTCTTGGTTATCTCTTACCTTTATTTGTGCAAGCTTATTAGTGTTACTTCTTTTGCTTGCTTGTGTGTTCGTTGTTGTTGCATCATATAGGTTGCTCACCTAGTTGCACATCTAGACAACGTACTTTGATGCAAAGTTTAATTTGATAAAGAAAAGCTAAAAATTGTTAGTTGCCTATTCACCCCCCCCCCTCTAGTCAATCATATCGATCCTTTCACCGTTCCCTTCCCGCGCGGGCCTGGTTGGACCTTATGCAGGCAACCAAACATGCCCTAAAGCTACTAGGATTGTCTCAAAAAAAACTAAAGCTACTAGGAGTTGCCTAAAAAAACTAAAGCTACTAGGAGCTAGTGAATGATCACAGCGCGAAAAGTTTAAAACATAGCCGTGCTATTTCTTGCACATATATTTCAGAACAAAAAGTGTTTTTTGAAGAAAAAAGTGCAAATAAAATTTAAAACAAATCATAATAGAAAAAAAATATGTATTAAAAAAATTCCAAACTAGAAAAAATTTAATTGATTTAAAAAAAAATCATCAGTTCAAAAAAAAGTTCATCAATTTGATACAATTTCATACATTTGGAAAAAAGTTCATCGATTTTCAAAATGTCACAAAATTGGAAAGGTTACATCGATTCAAAAAAAGTTCGTCAACATTTTTAAAACTTCCTCGATTTTAAAAAGAGTTCTCAATTTAAAAATCATTGATTTTAAAAAAATCACAAATTAAATAATACTTTCATCGATTTGAAAAAAGTTCATCAATTTTCAAAAGAAGTTCCCAAACCCTATAAAGTTTCATCGATTTCAAAAAAAGCTCATCAATTTTAACAAAAAGTTCCTCAATTTAAAAAAATTCATCGATTTTCAAATAAATTCACAAATTCAAAAAAAGTTAATCGATATGGAAAAAAACTTCATCATCTTCAAAAGTAGTTCTGAAATCCAAAAAATGTTCATCGATTTGAAAAAAAGATACAGATTTTGAAAAGGTTCCTGAAATTAAGTAAAAGAAAAAATATAAATAAAAAGAAAAGAAAGGAAAAAATAGAAGAAAAAAAGAGAGAAGTAATCAGAATTGGCGAGGTGACCCAGGTGGTTAGTGCATCTCCAACACCGACCCTCAAACCGTCCGCATACGTCCAGACTGCGTGGGCTGCATCCTCTCTCGCATAACCCGGTATAAGATCCTTGCATTGTGCCGGCTCACCACTCCGCCCCGGACGGCTCCGCCCCATTCTTCGACCGGTGGGCTACAGCCATCCAAGACTCGTCGCCTTCCTTGCGCAAAGGGCTTGGAACGCAGATCCCTCTTTCGACATGGTCTATTTGGCGCCTCCGCAATGCATGCACCTTCGAAGGAGCGCGACCATCTCATGAGGATCTTGTTCGTCTCATCAAGGACGAGGCGCGCCTTTGGGCAAAGGCCGGAGCTAAGGGACTCCGCACAATCTTACATGTAACCTGAACTATGTACCTTGCTCTGAGCACCCCATCTCCCTCTGCTCACTTCACACCCACAACGGCGCCTTCTAGTGTACGCGGCTGCTGTATCGTTTGCTAGCCTGAAAGGCAAAGCCAGCCAGGCTGCACTTGCCACCATGACTCCATGAGGATTCAGCACAGCAATGAAACAAATATAGCAATTCAATCCCCCAATGAAAATCTCTACACTTGCCAAGATTACAGTCTCAATGCAAATTGTTCGATCCAGTAAGGTCGCACCCGATGTCAGCCAGTGCTGGCATGCATGAACTCAAATTACAAATCAGCTAAATGAATCCAATGATCTGCTGACAGGAAGCCGGCGAGGGAACAACGGGCTAGACCGACGGCGGGTTGGAGTCCCTGAACCTCTCGTCGGAGGAGGCGCGGCTCTCCGAGGCGGATTGCCGGAGCCCCTCGATCATCCGGATCACCTCCTCCATCGCCGGGCGCCGCTCCGGCGGCGCCGACGTGCACGCCATCGCCACCTGGAGCATCTGGACCAGTTCCTCCTCGATGTTCTGGTGCTTCATCAGCTCGATGTCGAACACCTCCGCCGTCCACTCCTCCCGGACCACCGAGTGCACCCACCTCGGGAGGTCCACCACGTCGTCGTTCCCCTGCGACTGCAGCGGCGCCTTCCCCGTCAGCATCTCCATGAGGAGGACGCCGAAGCAGTACACGTCCGACTTCTGCGTGCTCTTCCGGTTCTCGATGGTCTCCGGGGCGCGGTAGCCGACCACGACGCGGGACGCGCTGACGGGCGCGTTCATCAGAGAGCTGAGGCCGTAGTCTGAGACGTACGCGTTTTGATCCTGACCGACGAGGACGTTGGTCGACTTGATGTTGCCGTGGGTGAGCTTTGCGCCGCCTTCTGAATGGATGTGCGCGATGCCATATGCTGTTCCTAGTATGATCTTCACCCTGGTGTTCCAGTCTAATGGCGTCTTCTCAGCAACACCTCTGATACCTGTTGATCAGTAATTCAGTAAGAGATACTATCAGTTCAACAGTTTAATTTTTTGTCTAACACAAGTTATCTTTCTTTGCATGAAATGTTTAAGATATAGAAGAAGAAAACAATCAATGCAGCTTCAGGCAGGAAATGTGCAGAAATATACTCAAGTCTTATTTTCAGACCTATTGCAAAATAAAGGTTCGTAACATCTTGTAAATTTCATAATTTCAGATGCTAACTATCAGGCTTCGCATGGATACAAGCAAGTTCTGTACTTCGAAAGGTAACAATTACTTTGACACTTGAGCAATGAAGGCCCCTTTGTTATGTTCTCTTGTCAGCCATTGCACAGTTAACAACTTGACATCATAAAGAAATATGTAGGAGTGAAAACACATACCGTGCAACATGCCAGAAAAGCTGCCGGTGGCAGTGTAATCATAGACGACAAGCTTCTCATCCTTGGAATAGTAGTAAGCACGAAGCGGGACTAGGTTTGAATGTTTACCCAACCTCCCAACGAGCTCCATCTGCTGCTCAAACTCCCTCTTCCCTGCCACGACATCTTTCAGTCTCTTGACAACCACAACAGTGCCATCCTCGAGTATAGCCTTGTAGGCAGTCCCATAGCTCCCCTTGCCAAGGACTTCTGCAGAAGCCCTCAGTAGATCCTCCAAGTCAAAGTTGTAGGTGCAACCGTCCAAGAAAACCAACTTGTTCTTCTCAGCAGTCTGGACACCGCTACTGAATTCCTGCTTCGGCTTATCACTCCTGACACCAGTTCCCTTGTAGTCGACACCGGCCTCTTTCTTGCCCTTCCTCTTTGAAAGGCACACACCCAACACAACCACAATTAGCATCAGTACTGCAAATCCCCCGACAGCAACCGCGACTATGAACCCTATGCTCAGTTTCCTGTCATGATGCACAGGCGATGGAGATGATGGTGTTGAAGGCAATTCTGGGGAGGTTGTTGGTGTGGGGAATGAGCAATTATCTAGGGGCGGCCCGCATAATTCAGGGTTCCCCAAGAACGAACTATCTGGGAATGTTTGGAGCGAGCGAGGAATTGAGCCTTTCAACTCATTGTTGCTCAGATTTAACAGTCTCAGGCTTGGAAGCTTCAGATCAGGAATGGGTCCAGAGAGAGAATTTTCTTGTAAATTCAGGAGATACAACTGGGTAAGGTTTTCTAAGCTTGTAGGAATCTCTCCAGCGAAGGAATTATAGGAGAGCTCCACTACACTAAGGTTAGGACTGAAAAAGGAAGGCAAACCTCCTGAAAGTTTATTGTGCTGAAGGTATATGGAACGTAAAGAAGGAAGTGAGGCCACATCAGATGGAAGGCTTCCAGATAAAAGATTCGACCGCAGGCTCAGAACTTGGAGAGAATCGAGCTTGCCAAGAGTCTTTGGAGGGATTGCTCCGATGAGGCCAGCGCCTGGTACCCTCAACTCAGATATGTGTGACTGGTCTCCTGAGCATTTGACACCATGCCATGAACACGGTGGTGTACCTTGACCCCAGTTAAGCTTGTTGCCGCGGTAGACTGCAGAGGCGAAGTCAAGAAGGGCTTGGCTCTCAGAGGCCAAATCTGCTACTGCCAGAGGGTTGAATAAGGATAGTAACAAATGCAGTGAGAGCAGAAGACGGAAAGGGCTTCTCATAAGAGTGAGATGATCCATCTGATGAGTCGTCGAATGGGCGAACTAAATCAGCAGCACCTTCATTTGTTTACACCAGACAACTAACCAAACCTGATCAAACAAAAGTGGACATTTAGTGAGAACCAGCATACCGACACTAAGCTTTAAAGTCTAGCTGCAAACAAGAACAGTATTTCATCATAAGAGAACAACACACAAATTGGCAATCACTGCACATATGTCTGCAAGGTGCCCCAAAGGGCACACTGATGCATGCTATCATGTGAATCACGCATGACTGTAACCAAGTCAGCCCAATCAGCTCTCTTTTCCAGCAAGTGACTCACTCAACAGGAACGCACCCTTTTTAAGAAAGTCAGAATACAAAGTAACTGAGATAAGTCAGGGCACTTTAAAAAGATAAATTTCCATCATTGTTACAGATTTCAATATTTCATCATTCCAAACTAGTGCAACTTAAAGTTTCCTGTGTAAACTGCAGGCGGTTATCCTGCGAGATCGGTCAGTATGGACCAGCAGCCAGACACTTAACTGAACTACCTATTCACAGGAGGCCTGGTTTTCTAGTGAAAATGTAAGAATACACACGCAGTCGGGCATGAAAACAAGTCCGAGGGACAGAAATTCCACCTTGGCGCCCTTTAAAGTGTAAAGACATGAAAACATGGCCTAAAAATTGCAGGCAGAAAGCAATTCAAGGGAAAGAAGGAAAAGAAAAGCGGCATGATACGGTCAGCGTATGAAAAGCCAAAAGCATCAGCAAAAGCAGGGAGAAAGAGAATAACAGGAACAAAGCTGAACCCACAAAGATGAGCACATCGCATCATGCATTTCGGTATTGCCACCACTAAGCTCAGTTGACAAACTACTGAAGCTCAGGCACAGAACTCCGAGCCTCTGGCAAAATGCAATGCAATTGTAGTAGTACCGACAGGAACTGAGGCAACTATGTGATGAAGATACCCTACATGTGGTAGAAACTTTGAGCACGCTTAGGAACAAGATGGCGCAGCTTTAGCGTCGCACGAAAGGTATCTGGCCGCGCTAACTGCAGACATCTAAGGCAGTGATCACTGGACAAAGCTGCTTCATCAGAGAAGCCACTAAACAAAGGCCGACATCATCTGTCTGAAGTTATGTAGCCTAATTGAGATGTGGGAAGATGCTGCACATGGCAATGCAGGCTCACCCCTCCATTGTTTACTATCTACAAGATCTAGAGCAGTGCACAGTTTGCTTCATCCCCACTTAAAGAGGGCCTGAGGAGAAGCAATTTCTTAATCAGGGCCGGCCAATGAATAATGCCCAGCGCTCCAGAGTCCAAGCCCAAGCTGGCTCAGCACCCATAGTTCACACATCTCCACGTACTGCCAGCTCCAAACCCTTGAACTACACACATACTACAGCTCATGTGAAACCTTTGCTGGTTGAGTCGATTCCAAGCTAGAGCAAGTAACATGCTACTACAGGGAATTGATGGCATGTGGGGGGTACTGCTGCCTGCTGCCTGCTGCTGGATCCACCATACGGCAGGAACAAGAACTGTGAGCTTGGCAGAGATCCAATCTTTGGCCAGTACAAGAAACAAAACTGAAGCAAAGAGAGCACTGGGATTTAGGTAGACCTAGATTTTTTCTGTTTTCTTGGTACCAAACACAATTAAAACCACTCTAGAACCACCACCTGAATGGCGAGCGTGCAGTGTAACTGAACACAAGCATCTAGTATCTAGGGATGAAATGATGAATGGTAAGTACAGCACCACCGTTGTACATCTGAACACAGGTGAGAACCACAAGAATTCCTAGTGGGGACAGAACTGAAAGTGGACGGTGGGGAAATTTGTAAACTTCAAGTGAAGAACAAAGTACCAAACATTTTTTTTTTACCTTCTGAAAACTAGTAGTGCCTCACTGAAAGGAAATGAAGAAACAAAGATGATGTTGGTTCTATTCCACTAATAATATTTTTGCTAAAAAAAATGGAGGCGATATATGCTTCTAGTATTAATTAATCCCACTGTACTGCTACAGCTGCAGCTCGCAATTTAAGGGCATAATCCAAAACGGCCGTTTTCTAACAAGAAATAAACAAATGAACGGAGACAAAACCAAGTAAACGCCAGTGGGCTTGGACGGGAACACTCCGCGGCAGAGACGAACAGAGCCCCTTTTTCCCCTACAGCGACGAACAGCTCAACGCATCAAGCGCTGTAATTTTCAGAAAAGACGCAGACGGCCTACAGACGGGGGGCGAAGCACATCAGCCCGCGGCGCGCGCAACCTAGGAGAAGAAGAAGAACCACCCACCCAAGAACAGCACCAAACCCAACGGTACGAAGGCGGAACCGACGATCCGAACGGCCGGGAATGCGGAGCCGCCGGAGCAGGGCACGTACCTCGACGGAGCGCGCCGGTGGAATGCGCGGGAGCAGCTGGCCTGAGACGCTCCGGTGGCCGCTCTCTCGCCCCCGGACCCTGGAGACGGACGCCGGGCACGAGAGGAAGGACTTCTCGCC
>NC_041382.1:64991227-65007277 GCF_002162155.2 Triticum dicoccoides | reverse complement strand
GGGAGCGGGGGTGCAGTTAAGGGGAGGAATGAAACGGAAGGGGGGGCGTGGGATCCACTCCACCACTGTAGTAGTAGTCCGCCTTGCTCAGTCACTGGTGCACTGCCCCGTCCGTTCCCCCCTGCTTTTTCGGCGGTATTAATGAACTGCGGATGCGGTAATGTAGTGAAGGCGGTGAAGCGGCAGTCAAAGTGGTGGACGGTAGAGTGGCCACTCGCAGCCAAACGGTCGAAACCCAGCGCGTGTGTGACTTGGATGGCTCGGCACTCGTGTCACTCGAGAGACTGGTACAAAAGAAAATCACCAGGCCATCTTTCATCAAAAATGGGCACCGAAAATGTTTACGGACGTGTTCGTGGACAGCGGCAGTGAGACCGATCATCCAACCCTACACATCAAATGTTCGTGCCGAACTTTTTTACTATCCAATATCCAAAACACCTACTTAAATAAGTAGAGATAAGTATCATTCTTCGCCTATAATCATGTTGTGTAAATATCCCATACAACTTAAACATGAAGTTTTTTGCAATAAAATAACAAAAAAATTGAATTCAACCTATTCGGGCATATTTCTAGTTCTCCTCTCGAATCGTCCGCCAATGCTAAACCGGGTCATTTTGCGGTTCCTCGTGAGTTGCTCGATTGCGAATGTGTTGATGCATTTGAATAAATTCATCCAAGGTCATCGGATTCTGCTTTGGAGGTTTGATATGATCACGCATTTGCTCAAATTTCAGACTGTGGCGTACTCCATGACCCTCATCCACGACGTCTTCGAATCATATTATCTGCAGCTCCTCGAACAACTGCAAAAACAGGATTGGAGTACTCCGCGAGACGGTGATGATGCAGGCGGTCCTTGAAGACGCGGAGCATGCGGAGGAGCATGTTCTCAATTTCAAGGGCTCGATCAAGGGTCATTGAGTGCTCAACCGCAATAGGGCGTGCGGGCATTACACTGATGGTCGACTACTTTGCCCCGGATGCACTATTCGTTGACCATTTTCGCCGGCGTTTTCGGATGCGCAAGATTGTCTTCGATCATTTGTACCATGATATCCAGTCCTACGATGACTACTTCATCCTGAAGAAGGACGCCATGGGAACGATTGGATTCTCTGGTTACCAGAAGTGCAGGGCCGCACTCCGGATGCTTGTATATGGCACGACGACTGATTCGTGCGACGAGTACCTACGGATGTCTGAGAGCACATGCGAAGATGCCATGGTCAGGTTTGCAACTGCCGTGGTCGATGTGTTCGGACTTCAGTACCTGAGAGAACCAATTGTGGCAGATACGGAGAGGCTCTTGGCAATCTCATAAGCAAGAGGGTGGTCAGGTTTGCCTGGATCTCTTGACTGCGTGCATTAGAAATGGAAGAACTGCCGAAGGCTTTACAAGGGCAATATCAGGGTCATGTTAAGAAAACTCACCATCATTCTTGAAGCAATTGCATCACAGGATCTTTGCATTTGGCACGCTTTCTTTGACATGTCTGGGTCTCACAATGACATCAATGTGTTGTAACGATCGTCGTTGTTTGCAGGCTGACTGAAGGAAAAGATCTCCTTACCACTATACTGTCAATGGACACGAGTACAACATGGGCTATTATATGGTTCACGGTATCTATCCTCTATGGACCTTTGTCATCACCATCTCAAAACCCAGTCGGTCAGAAAAAGGCTCACTTTGTCCAAAGACAAGAAGCAGCTAGAAAGGATGTCGAGAGGGCATTTGAAGTTCTATAGACCCGTTTTGTGGTTGTTCGTAGATCTGCTAAACAATGGGATCCGGAAACCTTGTGGGAGGTGATGATATGTTGTGTGATCATGCACAACATGATCGTCGAGGATGAGGATGACGATGTTGACGCAACTCTGGAATTTGAGAATATGAGTGATCATATCCAACTTCCGGACCAGAACCCGACCACATTTGAGGAGATTACTCAAATGCATCAACAAATTCGGCATCAACCAACTCACGGACAGCTCAAGAAAGATTTGATTGAGTATCAGTGAACGGTGAAAGGGGACAACAATGTTGGGATGTAATATTTAAATTTTTAAAATTTGAACAAGTGTTGCATGCGGCTATTTGAACGTCTGTACCCTTTGCATGCTGCTATTTAATCGTGCGGACTTGAAAAAAAAATAAGAAGACCGAATATATACGACTATGGTTGGATGGCGTACTCCTGCATTAGTGTCCGTGGACCGGTCCCTCTATCCACGGACGGATGCGGAAGTTTTTTTGCGATTACGTTGGAGATGCCTTTATCATTTTTTTTTTTGAAAAATGAAACCAGACACGCTCTTAATTCCCACGGCGCACGGGCAACGACTCGGCTTAATTGCAGCGCATGTTGTGCAGGGTACAACCACCCTTGATCGCAGTAACGAGCCGGTCCATGCAGCAATAGCAAGCTACGCAGGCTCATTGTCATTTATATACCCAACAAGTCGTTGCGAGGTCGAGAGGAAATGATGTGCCTTCGAAAAGAAGCATGGGGGATGGTCGTACTCGACGGACCCGTCGGCATCGATCGACCGTCAGCCTGACAATAATAGAGAGGCAATGCACGTACACAGTGGTAGGTCAGGCTCGGCACACCGGTCTCGTTTGGGTCCGGCGAAAACTACATCATGTGGACTGTGGCATGGTGATTGCTCGGTGTAAAGGGCGTGTTTGGTTCCCTGGGCGCATCCAACCTGCATTGCATGAAGGAGCTTGGCTGGGGCTGGCCTGGTTGAGCTGATGCGAGAAGAAATTGAGATGTGTGTTTGGTGTACTTGCATGATATGGACCAAGCTCACCTTAGATGTTGTTTAGTAGGATGCATGAGGCTGAACAATATGATAGATGTGGAATTTGATTCTAGGTGTTTGTACATGTATGTGAAATAATTAAAGATTGTTTTGATGACATGCACTTCAACTTAGATATCTATGCTGACTGAAGTAAAAGAACATTCTGAATCAAACACAGATAAGAAATCATAATATTCCGAATCTTGCAAACTTCGTAGGAAGATCATGTGAATCAAAGTGTCAGCTAAACAGGGAATGAAACCAAATATGTGTATTCCAGTTTCAGCATTCATGAGGTCCTATATTTAACATACATGCATAGAACAGCCAGCCCTCCCAAGGCACCTTTTTTTACCGTGTATTGCTGATCTCTTGATCCCCACAACACAAATACAAAACAAAACAAAACTAGCTTCTCTCTCTCTCTTGTTCTTCTTCCTCCAGATCAAATCAAAAGAAAAGTATGCACAAATTATTCTTAACAGAGAAATATGCAAAATCATCTCAAATCCACAGGCAGCTCTCACAATCAGATCGGACCTCTACAAGGCCAGCGGCCGAACCAAGCAATAGATGATAAATTGTAGACAACCTGAACTAAGAACTTGGCTCTGAACTGTAGGCTGTGAAAACAACAAATAAGACATAGTTAGCACTTGGAAGTTTTCGACAGTTTATCTGTACCTCAAAGCAACTAAATAGCAGCAAGTTATATTATCTCATTATGAAAGAGCACTGGTCTGAAACTTCAATGACGGAAACCTGTCATGTTAGATATTTGGAAGGTAGGCTTGGCAAGGAGTCGGGGATTAGCAGCATAACACTGCGCACACTGGTACAGCAGCTCAAGCTCAAGGTCCGGCAAATCTACCACGGCCAGGCCTTCCCCAGTTCCCCGTCAACAAGGGCACAGCACGCGGGTCCGTGCTTGCTCACACGCGGGATCGTGCGGGCGGCCGCGAACGCCCGGCCGGTGCGCGCGCAGGTGGTGTACGTGCCGCCGGAGTCCCCTGCTTGCTATCACGGTCAGATCGGGCGGGCAGCCGCGAGCGACGGCGAGCAAGTCGCCAATAGCTGGGAACGGGAGGGAGGGGCCAGAGCTCGGGAAGAAAAAGAGGGGAAAGGGAGAAGGAGAGCTTTGCCTCGGCACCGACGAGGAGATGCGGCGTGGCACCAGAGAAGATGGCGGCAGGGGAAACGGGGGAAATGCGAGTTGAGACGACCGGAAGAGGAGACCTAGCTCGCGACTCTGCACGCGCGGGCCTGGCTCGCGGAAGCGGTCGATCCCTGTGTTTCCTCTCAGCCTGGCTGGGAGCCTGATTTTGCATCCGCCAGGCCTGGCCCAATGAGACGTGCAGTCTACCAAATGCAGTGAAAATTGCATGATGAGTGCGACGCAGGTGCGACCCAAGGAACCAAACACACCCAAAGTGGTCGGCCGCGTTCGGTACGTGTGTTTAGTATCAAAAATATGGTCGGCCTAAAAAAGCGTCCAGTCACGTCCATAGAAACCCAAATTTTGTCGGTTTGAACCGAAATTGGCACTGGCGGATCCAGATCGAACCCAGCGCGCTCGAGGGGCGATCGTGGGCACCGGGGGAAAGAAAAATGACACGAAAACAACCCGCGTCAGATTCCCCCCTATGGGCCCGCCGAGTCAGCGACTAGGCTTCGTCGTCCTCATCGCCTCACCTCGGCTCTCACGCGAATTGACGAAGTCGCCGGTCAGCCTTCCATTGATGAAGGACGGCGCAGTGATGGCGAGCCACCGCCGCGCGTCCCTGCCCTTTCCTGCCGCGCGTCCCTGCCCTTTCCTGACAGCGACGACGAGATCACTGCGCCGAGCCAGCCAGTCCGCAGCGGAGGTCCAGGGCAGGGCTACAGCCAGGCCGCCCCGAAGAACGGGCGCCGAGCGACGGCGACGACAACGACGGCGGCAGCGACGACTACACCGTCTTCTACAACCTCCTCGGCATGAACTAGGAGTGGTTTTACGTTTTTACCTATGTAAATTCGCCTAAATATCAATGAAATCGTCTATATTTCGTCCAAATTAACTGAATTTCGTTGACTTTGGGCTTTTAATTATTTTTTTGGCCGACGTCGTTGCGGTCGTGGCTAGAAATCAGTTCCCCCTACGCTAAAATTATCGCCCGCAAGCCTCTAAGAGGCATTATTTTTCGTTTAAAAAGTCCTTGAGGGGCAAATGGCTGGAGATGCTCTTAGCCTCCAAATGCTGATGTCAACGAGCAGAAGTCTTCAAATATCATTCGGTTCACATGCCTTTCACTTGCAGCGCTGGCCGCCAAGTTTGACAGCGACACACCTCACACGTGTACTAGATCTTCACGTGCCTTTGTTGCCATCCGGTGCAGTGGTTAACTGCGTGAGGTCAACGTATCTGGCGCGTGCTAAATGACAAGTGTGGCTGCGACGACTCCAGCCTCTGAAAGTGAAATTCCCCTAAGAAAGAAAAGCACCGAGAGTGAAATTGCTTAAAGGCCCGATCCTTCCACCGCTCGTCGGCTCGTCGCTGTCGCTTTTTGGTTCGCCTGCCCTACGTCCCAAGATAACAAGTTGACGAAATTAAGCCGCGTCCATTCGGTGTGTCTGACGGGAGACGTCGGTTTTTGAATTTCATGTCGCCGTCGTTGACTCGTCCCTGTGACAGATGAAAACAAAATGCAGTGTCATGCATGCATCCCCCCTGAATCGACTTCTCACCGTGTGTTACCGTCTGCTTCTTCAATGAGAAGTTTATTACGTGCTACTAGGGCAGGAGAACTGTAATCTGAAGCCTTGGCAGCAGTGAGTGATTAAGAGGTGTTAATTGCTGCAAGTTGGGAACTGGAAGTTGGAACCAGCGATTCAACGCAGCAGTTGACACTACTCCAACGCCCGAAACGGAGATGTGATACGTTCGATGAGGAAATGCAGAAGTTGCACATGCACCGATGTGATACCCGGCGTCGGCGTCGCTTGCACAACACGGAATCTTCTGCAGCCAGGCGTCCAATCAAGACGGCCAGGCGTATAATACTGCTCCGATCGTTAGCTTTGTGTCTACGGTTGCCTTTCTAGTTTGTTAACTTATCTTTTCCTGGACCAGTCCGTGTGTGGGGTAGCATCAGCTACTGTAGAGTATCAGGTTTGCGTCACAAGATCATCTTGGACCTCTCTCCATTTTTACGTGTCCCAAGAATGAAACCAGAGCACAAGAGCCATGGTACACTGGAACTTGAAAATGTGGTCAACAGTGAAACAACACAACGCGACACAGGATCATACGCATAGTCCTGAGTGATTAACAGGTTCCTCTATCGCATCCGGGTGCCCGTAATGCTGTCAACAGTAACATGACGCAGGATCATACCATGTAGTAGTGCCCGTTGATTAGCGGCGAGGCTTGGCCTGTCGTGCCTGGCTGACGGTAATGCGGCCAAACGCATGCTTGCAAGGAACCGCATGGCCAAGAGACCTGACGACCACCTTGAAATTGAAAGCCACTCGTCTCCAGAAAACGGAATATAATCTGCAAGTGCCGCCGCATGTGTACGTACGTACGCATGCTGCCTGTCATCTTGTACAGTCTGATAGTACTCTGGTCCGGCTGGCCTAGCTAGCATCAGAAGCAGCAGCTTCTGGAAGAAGGAACAGATTGGCTTGGGTGCGAGCGTGGCCGCCGGGCCTTGTGAGCTCAGCTGGTAAGGGTTATCAGTTTGCGGGGATCGAGCTGATTAGTGATTACAGTACAGCATAGGCAGTTCGAGAGAGTTGACCACCCGCGGTTGCGTAGGCTCTGCGTTCGGCACTGCGTTTGTTGGGCAGTGGACACACTGTTACGTAGGCTGTACTGGAGTACACTAGGGTGCCGGCACCAGCAGCGGGTGGACCTTGGGCCGGCGACACCGTTTTAATGCCGCCGCCCTCTTCTAGTTGCCTTGTCGCTGGAGTGTGCAGACAGACTTCTGCACATTAGCGGCAGCAGTACTACTACTCGTTAATGCGATTATTATTAGTGCTCGATTCGAGTTTCCATCCTGAGATGATGCATGCACGAGTTGAATCTGAAGTTGGACGATATTTTTTCCTAGGGTAAATCTGAAGCTCGAGGATGGCCACGACTGCCGTATGGAATAGGATTGGCCGCGTGTTGTGGCGTGCTGATTTTTACATGCACGGGGAAAACAGGAAAAGGGGAGAGGTTTCCGGCCGATCGCGCTCGCGCATACGTACGTGGAGACATTCTGATGCCCCGAGCTTCACCGAAGAGAAGCAAGGGGCCGAACCGCCGAAGGAGCTTTGACCTTCCGATCGACGCGCACCGACACTCAGGGGCGCCGGTGCGTGCGCGCAGGCGCGTGGAGACAGCCGCACGGGTCGTGTGGCGTCCAGTGGCAGAGCCAAAAATATTTGATTAGGGGGCGGCAAATGAGGCTAAAACAGGTTGGCGTGGCCAAACACTGAAACAAAATTGAGATTTCAGCAGCAAATGATCATTAAGAGCAACTCCAACGAGTTGACCCAAATGAACGGCGTATTTGTTTATTTGGACCGGTCGCCAGTCCGGCGTCCGCCCTGTTTTGTATTTGGATTGGCCGCTGGCCCAACACGCCGACCCATTTTTTATGTCCGCACTCAACTCTTAAAAAAGGCCCGCGGCGCATAGATCATACCAGCGGCCATGTCTAATGTCGGCACCATGCCAACGCTGGCATACATTGTCGGCTTCAAAAAAATCACCACATAGTTCGCGCTAGCGCACTCGTCAGCGGTCGGCACACATGTCAGCACACGAAAAGGGATGAGACTTGAGTTCGACCACACCATCGCGGCTCCATAGTCATGCCGGCACACAAGCCGACATACCAAAAAGGAAGGCGCTCGCGGCCACGAGATCACTCGTCGGTGAACTTGAGCATGTCGGCTTGCATCTTCTCGAACCACGGCCTCTTCCTTGGCGACACGGTGTTGAGATCCACCTTCAGGATCTTCATCCCGGTCATCATGCTCGCGAGAGCCACATCTTTCGCCTTGGTCTTGGCGTTGACGGCCTCAATCTCTAGCATCTTGGCTTGCTTCTCCGCCTCCAGCTCAAGCATTTTGGCTTGCTTCTCCGCGTCCATCTCAAGTCTCCTCCTTTGGATCTCCATGAAGGAGTTCATTTGCTCTTCTTTGAAACGTCGGCGCTCCTCCTCCCTTGAGTCCTTGTTCACCATGCCCTCCACGCTTGCGATCAAGGCATTGGATGCCACATCCCGCTTGTCCTCCTTCTTGGAGTTGGTCTTCCCCCGCGACCGTGCCGGCTCGCCGTCCCCAACCTCCTCCACGGCTTGCTTTCCCCCACGCGACTTGAGGGCGGCATATTGCGCCTTGAACTTTTCCTCGTCCTTGACGACCCGAAGCAATGGGATAGGTTGAAGCACTTGCCACTGTGTTGGAACTTGAATGCCTCCAAAGCTTGAAATGCCTACAAAATGTTTTCATGCAAGCATATTGGCAAATGATATGCAAATGAACACGCAAGCATGAACTTGATGACACAAAAAAGGGCGGCTTGCTAGCTTACCATGTCTTTCATGCCGATGCCGCTCACGGGGCGGGCCTTGACGCTCTCAAGAGTGGCACAAAACTTGTTGCACTCTTGTTGGACCACCCTCCATCGCTTCAAAATGGACACCCACCCCCGCGTGCTCACAATTTGGTAAGGCGAAAACTTCTTGCGCTCATGAAACTCCCGGTGGACATGAATCCAAAAAGTTGAATGCTTTTGTTTGGTGCCCGTCTTGGGGTCTTGTCCAATGTCTCGCCAACACTCGCAAAGAAGCTTGTCCTCCGCCGCCGTCTATGCCTTCGTGCGCTTGCTCTTGCGCTTCGGCTTCGGATCGACGGCTTGGTTGGCGAGCTCATCCTCGAGTAAAGGCTCCACTTCGATGTCGCACTCGTCCTCTTCCTCTTGCCTGTAGTCGTCCGAAAACTCCTGGTCAAGTGAGAAGCCGTCCAGGTCCATGCCGACCTGATCACGCATGAATGCCGCCTGATCGGGATCATAGCCAGCGGCCGGCGTGAACGCCCCGCGATCGTCCTAGATTTGTGTCTCGTCGGGATCGTAGCCAGCGGCCAGCGCACCGCCCTCGAAGATGAGGTTCTGCATGTAGTCCTCGTCGACGACGGACGACATTCCGTCGAACAGGTTGCGGGCGTTCGGGAGTACGCCGGCCGGCATCTGTCGCGCGCGTTTCCTCGCGCCTCCGGATGACGAGCCACCGGCCAACGGTGTGGCGTTGAGGTCGATGGGTGCGGGCGTGGAAGGCGCCACCACACTCACGTCGGGCGAGCACTCCCCAAAGAGGCGGGAGGCCTGCGGGTACACGTGGAAGCGGGGCATCGGGGTGCAAGCCGACACGCGGGGCGAGTCGGGTAGCACCTTCTGACGGAACACCGATGAGCCGGTGCTAGCCACGGCAACGACGACGTTGACGAGGCCGTGCTGGCTAGGGTTTAACCCTAAACCCTAGCATATAGAGCGCTTCCCTTGTTGTCACCGTGACGCGGGCGTTGGTGACCTCCTGTTGCGTGGCGGCGGTAACCGCGACGGCTTCATCCCTCGCGTCCGCGGCGTGCCTCCGGCCCTTCTTCTTGGCCGATTCCCTTACCCGCTGTTCGGGCGTCAGTGCCTTCTTTGGCTTGGGCGCGACGGCGGTCTTGTGCGGGGCACGAGGCTTGCCTTAGCCTGAGGGGGCGGTCGTCTTGCCGGACGAGGCGAGAGAGGCGGGGCCAGCGACGGCATCGAGGTCGAGGTCGTCGTCCATGGCGGGTGTGGGGCGGGAGCGAGCACGGGCGGGAGGGTTTTTGAGGAAAATGATGGTGGCTGCCATTGACCGGCGAGCCTGGGAGAGGAGTAGGCGCGCGCGCGTCCGTCTCGTGTCCGCGCTGACTACTCAAAATTAAGACAGGAATGGGTCGCCATGCGGTCGTCAAGCGGACATGCGTCCGTTTGGATCGACGCGTTGGGCCGCTTTTTGTGTCCGCGCCGATCCAGACGTTCGCCAGCGGACGAAATAGATCACCCCGTTGAAGTTGCTTTAAACATGTACTTCTTCCATCCCATAATATAAAATCATTTTTAAGAAAATGTTTTTATATTATAAGAAGGAGGGAGGGAGACAGGGAGTATTACATAATAAGTAAACTAATAGTAAATCACTGATGTTAGGGGCGCCAAGGGCCCCTGCTGGTACCCTGTGCGTGCTGGAGGGATACTGATGTACTCGTGTTTTCCATTTTTTTGGAGTCCCGCCGACACGCGGGCACCCCTATATCTCACCTTCGGTGTGTACGGCTTCCGACTTGCTGAAAGGGCCGAGCGAGATGGTCCAGCCTATGCGCACGGCAGGCAACAACCTCTTTTTCTGTTTTCTTTTTTTGTTTTTTGATTGTTTTTGTATTTTTGTTTATACTTTAAAATGTACTATATATATAACTCTACAAATCATACTTGAAAAGTGTTGAACAAGTATTTTAAAATGTTATTCAAGCATTCGGAAAAATATCGTATGTGTGTATAAAAATTGATGATCATGTATTAAAAAATGAAGAATTTAATATCATGTGTATAAAAATGTTAGTCAAGAATTTTCAAAAGAAATTTTAATCAAATATTTTGAACTGTTAATTAAACATTTGGAAAATGTCAAATGCTTATAGAGAAATTGTTGACCATGTATTAAAAAATGATGAATTTTTTATCATGTATATAAAAATATTAATCAAGCAATTAAAAATATTGAACAAGTGTTGGAAAAATGTTAATAAAGTGTTTGGAAAATGCTAAATGTGAATAAAAACATGTTGATCATGTACTCAAAACATCTTAATATTTTTATTTGAAAATGTTAATCAAGAATAAAAAATGTAAAAAATATTGACCATGTATTCAAAAAATATAAATCTTGTATTTAAAAATGTTAATCAAGCATTTAAAATATGATAAAAATGTGTATACGAAAAATGTTGAACATGTATTACAAAAATGTTTAACTTTTATTGGAAAAATGTTATATGTGTATTATAAATTTTTTGTTAACATATACAAAAAATATAGAATAATATAAAAAAGAACTAAGAAAATTGAAAAAGGAAGCAAACAAAAAAACATAGAAATAATGAAGAAAGAAAATGCAAAATGTAAAAAAGGAGAAAAACGGAGAAGAAAAAACAAAAGAAACAAAAGAAAACGTAAAAAGAAGGAAAAACACAAAAAAACTGGCTCGAATCACCTCAAGTAGGACCTTGGCAGAGTGGCTAGCAGCGCCCGCGATCTCCCTCGAGACCAGGGATAATCCCTGCTTCTCCCCTTTCCTCTCCTTTTGTTTACTTGCTATGCACGCGTGAATGGGCCGGCCCAATACAACGCGGTGGGAGGGAAAACCTTCAGCGAGAGCTGTTACTGTCTCGCATAAGGCAAGACATAGCGCTCACGTTGACATACTAGCGTTACTACCGCACGTATGTAAGCTTTGAGTCATATATGCATGATGTAGATGTTCGTTTAATTCTTATAGTTCATCTCTTTCAAGATCAATTAGTTTTTATACAAAAGTTAATCTATTTTATGATTCATGGAATTGTGCTTTGTAAAGTATAAAGCAAAAACAAATAATGGCAATTCAACAAGAAAAAAAGTTTGGACAATTACAATACAGAAGATTCTAAAACAAAGGAGAAGTACTGGTGTTTTGAGGTTTGTGCATTATGCTTAAGTTCAACCATGGAGTCTTATAAATTGTACATATGGCAGAATCTGGTGGAATGTAGATGATATCTAACGGTCAGTAGTGCTCGGATTTGTCATCTCTGCACCGTCGGATTAGCTTCATCCAATGACCATCTTTCAAAATTATTCGCACATTATATAAGGGGTATAGACATCAGTCGGGCTGGCCGAACTAGCTCCGGTTTTTCGATTCTAGAAAGGTTCAAGAAAATTTGGAATGGGCCGGTCCTTAGAGAGGGTGAGCGTGCGGGAAGTGAGAGCTCCTAATCCGCGCCTTGCCCTAGTTAGCCAACTGGCGCCTGCGCGCTCATGCTGGGCCAGCCCAGCTATCTTTGGTTGATAGGTGGACCTTCGATGGGTCGCTAGGTGGAACAGTTGATTGGTGATCAGTTGACTGTTGATTTTTAAACCTTAAAATTGATAGAAAAATCGTAGGTTTGAAAAAAAACATAAGTTAAAAAAAGGTCAATTATATAGAAAAAATCAAAACTTAGAAAAAATGAATTTGAAAGGCTAGAAACCAATTGATTGAAATTGCATTTTGGGTCAGTCGATCATTTCCAGTCGCCCAATGCACATCCAACAGACTTGACACCTTCTTCTACCTCAAGTGTTTTCATATTCACCGTGTACCTCCAGCCGCCATATACCACCAACCTAACTGCGTGGCATTGGCGCTCGCGGTCGGCGGTGCTCCCGCGCTAGCTTCGCAGCTCCGCCCTCTCTTTCAACCGCCGCCTACTCATGTGCTATGGCTACCCCTGGGCATCCCTCTAACCCCGGTGGCGAGCATATTTTTTGGCGAACCTACACCACCCTGCACAGCACTAAGATAGATCGCTAGTGAGCCTGCCACCCTGAGATAGATCGCCGACGAGCCTGCCACCCAAAGATAGATAGTCGGCGGCTGCTCCTTCCTTCCTTCCCTCCAGCGATCCTGCTTCTACTTCCAAATATCGACTGGCCCAAATTTAAAATTCAGGGAACTTACATGTAGCTATTGTGAATTTTTAAAAAGTTCATGGATTTTTGAAAAAAAACCATAAAACTATAGAAGCTAATCACGGATATGGAAATGTTCATGGATTTCAAGAAAGTTCATGGACTTTAAAAACAATTCATGGGGTTTAAAAGAAGTACATACTTTGAAAAAAATTGACATTAAAAACACAAAAAATTGAAAACAACTTCATACATTTTGAGAAATTTCATGAATTTGAGAAAAGTTGATGAAACTAAAATAAAAGTTACACTTTTTAAAACAAGGAAGAAAAAAGACAAACGAATTTTAAAAAGTTCAAAAGGTTTAAAAATGCGTATGAATTTGAAGAAGATTTGCCATTTTAAGAAAATGTAATGATTTTGAAATAAATTTCACGTATTTTGGAAAAGAGTGAAAAAAATTAAAAGCAGGGACAACCTCTCCTGAAAAAACGATGGAACCTTTTAGAAGGTGCCGAAAACTGGCGAGCGAAAAAATTCATCGACAAGTCGAACGTAACCCGGCAAGTGCGACATATGTTCAGTGGCCAAGCCCAAGGTGGAGGCGAAGGGGGTGCAACTGTTCCTAAAATCTTCAGAGTGCACGCGCACTATTTGGCAAGAGCGAGCGGCCAGCTCCTAGCCGAACGATCTCCTGGCGTCGTTGCGAGTCCCACCTGCAGGTGCTACTTGGTCGGGTGAGACGCTCGCTATGCGACACACGCTTACCGTTTGCCTCCCGTCCTTTTTTTCTGGATCGATTCCCTCCACGGCGGTGCCCCTGCTTCTCCCCTTCCAATCCATGGCGCCGCCCTGCTCCTCTCCTTCCCTTCCTCCCCATGGCGCCGCCCCGCTCTTCCCCTTCCTCCCCATGGAGCCACCCTTCTCTTTCCCTTCCTTCCATGGTGACACCCTACTCATCCCCTTCCTCTCCATAGTCGATGATGCTGCTGCAGATGGCAGGGCCAAGGACGACGGGGCGACTGCCGTAGAGGGCGGCTTGTGCGGCGCGGCCTAGAACGACAGCCCAGACCACCACAACATCCTCGACGACTGTCCCGTTGCTCCTTCCCCAAGCGGATCCAGCCCCATCGTCGCCGTGATGGACAGAGTCAGAGAATCTTCAGATCCCCGACCAGATCCTGGTATGAATGCCATGTGTATGAAGCCAGAGAAGCTTCAAATGCTGAATTTCTTGATGAGTTGATGATTTCCTTCTTGCTCAGTGCATTCATGTTGAATCTAGCTAGACGAGTACAGGTTGGAATGTTGTCATTGCTTTGGTCGCCGCGCCACTGAATTTTCATCCAAAGTTGCACACTCTTCAGCATAGTAATAGATGTAATCAGGGGTGTCTTATATTCAGCTACTTTGTGCTCAATTGGTTGTAATGCAGTCTAGTTGCACACACATTGATATTTAGTTGGCTTGTAATGTAGTCTAGTTGCACACACATTAATGGTTAGTTGGTAGGAAGACTAGTTGCACACACATATGCTTAGTTGGCAGGAAGACTAGTTGCACACACATATGCTTAATTGACTTGTAATATAGTCTAGTTACACATACATTGATGTTTAGTTGGCTTGTAATGTACTCCCTCCGTCCGCGAATAAGTGTATTTCTAGCTTTTGTCTTAGGTCAAAGATTTTAAAACTTTAACCAATTTTATAGGGAAAAGTACTAGCATTTATGATACTAAATTAATATCACTAAGTCTATTTTAAAATGTGCTTTCATAATATACTAATTTGATATTATATATGTTATTACTCTTTTGTACATAGTTGGTCAAAAAATTTAAGCTTTGACATAAGATAAAAGCTAGAAGTACACTTATTTGTGGACGGAGGAAGTAGTCTAGTTGCACACACATTGATGTTTAGTTGGTAGAAAGTCTAGTTGCACATACATATATTCAGTCTTAGCCTAGTCATAGTGGGACCGCCTTGATAGTGGGGAGTAACATACTTCCTCCGTTTTTGAAAGAGTGCACTTCCAACTTTGTTGGAGAGTCAATTTGTTTTATGTTTGACCGTATTTATATAATAATAGACCAACATCTATGCCATCAAATTAGTAGCATTAGATTTATGATAAAATATATCTATTTGGTTTCACAAGCATTAACATATTTTTGCGCAAACTCAGTCAAACTTTGAAATAGTTTGACACTCCAACAAAGTTGAAAGTACACTCTTTGAAGGACGGACGGAGTATGTGTAGTATCATCCAAGCCATCATTTATTAAGATGTAGACTCATTTTGTCTTGAGATGCACTATGTTACAGTAACATATTATGTTACTTCAAACACCTATCTCCTCATTAAATACATGCCACATAAGCAATTTTTTCTTCGAATATGTTATGTTACTCCCACTATGACTAGATTTATAATGTAGTCTAGTTGCACACACATTGATATTTAGTTGCCTTGGAATGTAGTCTAGTTGTACACATTGATGTTTAGTTGGCAGGAAAACTAGTTGCACACACATATATGCTCAGTTGGCTTGTAATTTAGTCTAGATGCACACACATTGATGTTCGGTTGGCAGGACACTAGTTGCACACACATATGCGCAATTGACGCGACAATGTAATCTAGTTGCACTCACATTGATATTTAGTTGACAGGACTAGTTGCACACATATATACTCACTTGATGCGGCAATGTAGTCTAGTTGCACACACATTAATGTTTAGTTGGCAGGAAGACTACTTTGTCGGAACATCCCCATGCGGGATCTATTTTTGAAGAGCACGTCGCGAGGGTTTCAACGATGAAAATGAATCTGAATTTCGACACGCGGTTTAGAAGATTAATGCACAAAGACGAACATGAGGAACATTAATACAATGGCATGCAGGCATCCATCACGTGAGAAAAGACCACATAAGGGGTGATTAATTAACAATGTTTTTTTAGCCATAGGGATGATTAAGTAACAACACGCTACACGCACTATTTGACAAAAAAGCAGTCCGCCCAGGAGCGCTAGCGGGCACCCAGCCGCCAGCTACACGCGTCTGCAACTGTTTGCGCAAACATCTATAACTGAGTCTTTCACTTGTCTAAAAAAAACTGACGTCTTTCACTAGAAAAATATAAAAACTATAACTGGCATCTTTACTCACAATTTTTTTTAAAGTCTATAAGTGACGCTTAATGCGCTAAATATGGTTTGGGGTTATAACAGGGATCGCATGCTGAAATAAATAGTTTCTCCTTATGGTCTCAGCCTCATACCCTGTGACTTGACAGCTTCCTACCCCTGGTACCAGAGCATTCTACTGCATCCGTTTCTGAATATAAGTTTTTTAGATATTTGAATATGAACTACATACGAATATATCTATACATTCTAGAGTGTAGATTCACTGATTTGGCTCTATATGTATTCCATATTAGGATCTCAAAAAAGACTTAGATTTAGGAATGGAGGAAGTAGTCGTCATGGAAGCATTAGTTC
>NC_041382.1:64975745-64991035 GCF_002162155.2 Triticum dicoccoides | reverse complement strand
CTAAAAAGGGCACACTATTCCTGCAAAGTCTTGTGGATTTTGATTCCTACTACCTACACTATTCCTGCAAAGTCTTGTGGATTTTGATTCCTACTACCTCCGTCTCAAAATATAAGGTCTCCTTTGATTTATGGGATAAGAATATTATAGGAATAGGCAAATCATAGAAAGTGAGATGACATGCATCTTAATTCCTATATAGAAAGAGATGTCATTTGATGCATATGATAGAAAATTTTCCGTTAATACATAAAACATAGTCTACAAAACGTCTTATATTGTGAGATGGAGGTAATAGCTGCTAAGCTATCCACTGGTGGAATTCTGGCATCAGAACCTCCCTCTGTGCATATGCCTGCGCCTCAAGGCACCAACTGTCTTATTCCTTTCCAACATCGACGCATCGCCCCTACTTGCAGTGCATGTGCGCGCCGATAGCTGACTCCTCGTCCTCGACCATATCCAGTGTGTTGCATCCACGCGAAACTTCGCGCACATTCAGCTTCTGACATATACTAGTACAATCTAGCCTAGATGCATGTCCCGGTTTGATGTAGCCACAAGGACCAGGATCTGCAAGATATGTCTGTGTCCGCAAGGTCTGCTAGGGGCGCTCACTGGCCAATCTAACATAGGCGCATCGCCGTAGACAATTGATTAACTAGTACCTAGTAGTACATGCCTGTGATGCCTCCAATTTGACCGTACACTAATCATACACGCAAATGTGTATGATCAAGATCAAGGACTCACGGAAAGATACCACAACACAACTCTAGACACAAATTAAAATAATACAAGCTTTATATTACAAGCCAGGGGCCTCGAGGGCTCGAATACATAAGCTCGAAAACACAAGAGTCAGTGGAAGCAAAAATATCTGAGTACAGACATAAGTTAAACAAGTTTGCCTTAAGAAGGCTAGCACAAACTGGGATACATATCGAAAGAGGCGTAGGCCTCCTGCCTGGGATCCTCCTAAACTACTTTTGGTTGTCGTCAACAGCCTGCACGTAGTAGTAGGCACCTCCCGAGTAGTAGCAGTCGTCACGATAGTGGAGTCTGGCTCCTGGACTCCAATGTCTGGTCGCAGCAATCGGGTATAAAAAGGGGGAAAAGGGGGAGCAAAGCAACTGTGAGTACTCATCCAAAGCACTCGCAAGCAATTAGCTACACTACATATGTATGCATTGGTATCAAATGGAAAATGGGTAACACATGTGGACTAAACTGCAGAATGCCGGAATAAGAGGGGGATAGCTAATCCTATCGAAGACTACGCTTCTGGTAACCTCCATCTTGCAGTAGAAGAAGAGAGTAGATGGTAAGTTAACCAAGTATCATCGCATATAATATTCCTACCCGGCGATCCTCCCCTCGTCGCCCTGTGAGAGAGCGATCATCGGTTGTATCTGGCACTTGGAAGGGTGTATTTTATTAAGTATCCGGTTCTAGTTGTCATAAGGTCAAGGTACAACTCCAAGTCGTCGTGTTACCAAAGATCACGGCTATTCGAATAGATTAACTTCCCTGCAGGGGTGCACCACATTTCCCAACACGCTCGATCCCCTTAGTCCGGACACACTGGTCTGGGTCATGCCCGGCCTCGGAAGATCAACACGTCGCAGCCCTACCTAGGCACAACAGAGAGGTCAGCACGCCGGTCTAAATCCTATGGCGCAGGGGTCTGGGCCCATGATACGTCTCCAACGTATCTATAATTTTTGATTGCTCCATGCTATATTATCTACCGATTTGGACTATATTGGGCTTTATTTTCCACTTTTATATTATTTTTGGGACTAACCTATTAACCGGAGGCCCAGCCCAGAATTGCTATTTTTTTGCCAATTTCAGTGTTTCAGATAAACGGAATATCAAACGGAGTCCAAACGAAATAAAATCTTCGGGAACGTGATTTTCTCACCGAACGTGATCCAGGAGACTTGGACCCTACTGCAAGGAAGCAAAGAGGTGTTCACGAGGGTGGGGGGCGCCCCCCTAGGGCGCGCCCCCTGCCTCGTGGGCCCCTCGGTGCTCCACCGACGTACTCCTTCCTCCTATATATACACACGTACCCCCAAACGATCAGAACAGGAGCCAAAAAACCTAATTCGACCGCCGCAACTTTCTGTATCCACGAGATCCCATCTTGGGGCCTGTTCCGGAGCTCCGCCGGAAGAGGGCCGTCATCACGGAGGGCTTCTACATCATCATAGCCTCTCCGATGAAGTGTGAGTAGTTTACCTCAGACCTTCGGGTCCATAGTTAGTAGCTAGATGGCTTCTTCTCTCTCTTTGAATCTCAATACAAAGTTCTCCCCCTCTCTTGTGGAGATCTATTTGATGTAATCTTCTTTTTGTGGTGTGTTTGTTGAGACCGATGAATTGTGGGTTTATGATCAAGTCTATCTATGAATAATATTTGAATCTTCTCTGAATTCTTTTATGCATAATTGGTTATCTTTGCAAGTCTCTTCGAATTATCCGTTTGGTTTGGCCAACTAGATTGGTAGTTCTTGCCATGGGAGAAGTGCTTAGCTTTGGGTTCGATCTTGCGGTGTCCTTACCCAGTGACAGAAGGGGCAGCAAGGCACGTATTGTATCGTTGCCATCGAGGATAACAATATGGGATTTATTTCATATTGCATGAATTTATCTCTCTACATCATGTCATCTTGCTTAAGGCGTTACTCTGTTTGTAACTTAATACTCTAGATGCATGCTGGATAGCGGTCGATGAGTGGAGTAATAGTAGTAGATGCAGAATCGTTTCGATCTACTTGTCACGGACATGATGCCTATATACATGATCATGCCTAGATATTCTCATAATTATGCTTAATTCTATCAATTGCTCAACAGTAATTTGTTCACCCACCGTAGAATACTTATGCTCTTGAGAGAAGCCACTAGTGGAACCTATGGCCCCCGGGTCTATTCTCATCATATCAATCTCTATCACTTTTATATTGTTTTGCTATTTACTTTGCTTTTACTTTTTACTTTGCATCTTTATATCAAAAATACCAAAAATATTCTATCTATCAGATCTCACTCTCGTAAGTGACCGTGAAGGGCTTGACAACCCCTAATCGCGTTGGTTGCGAGTAGCTATCACTTTGTGCAGGTACGAGGGACTTGAGCGTGGGCTCCTACTGGATTGATACCTTGGTTCTCAAAAACTGAGGGAAATACTTACGCTACTCTGCTGCATCATCCCTTCCTCTTCGGAGAAAACCAACGCAAGCTCAAGACGTAGCAAGAAGGATTTCTGGCGCCGTTGCCGGGGAGTCTACGCAAAAAGTCAACATACCAAGTACCCACCACAATCCCTATCTCTCGCATTACATTATTTGCCATTTTCCTCTCGTTTTCCTCTCCCCCCAATTCACCCTTGCCGTTTTATTCGCCCTCTCTCTCTCCCTATCCTCCCTCTCTATTTGCCTTTTTGTTTGCTCGTGTGCTAGTTTGCTTGCTTGCGTTATGTCTGAAATTGGGGAAGTTATCGCCAATATGGGTGATAACAATATCATGGAAAATTCTGATACTCCTGCTAAAGAACCTACCATCTTTCATACAAAAAAATTCCGTATTGGTAGTGGTAATATTATTGGAAAAGGAGTTAATTCAAGATTTCTTTACTTGTGCCGGTGCTTTACCTTCTATGGGTAGTTCTATCCTTCACAGAACTAGTAGTCTTGCGGACGCTATTGCCATGCTTGTAGTTGAACTTGAAAGACAATTCATGCACATGCATCCTTCTATACAAAGGATTTTTCCGGAATTTTCTAATATTGAGCATTCTTCTGTTAAGCGTGCCACTACTATCTTTTTGGCTCATGAGTTTAGATTCATAATAAAAGAAGTCAAAGAAATCTTTGCGCATTATAGGGTGGACGCTTGCCATCCTCCCATTGAGGCTATCCTCTTTGATCAAGAAGAAATAATGCGTTTTGAATCTCTAGATTATGTTGCTTTCAATGAAAATCTTAGAAGAAGGGTTCCTACCAATATTTTAGTTGATAGAATTTCTGAACTTAATGATGATTTGGCTATTCAAAATAATGAACTAGGATATTCTTTTGAATATAGGCTCACAAAGCTCTGTCAAAAGAATGCTTATAATGATGAATTGGTTGTGCATTATGAAGGACCGAAGGAGGAACCTATACCTCCCAAAGTTGATCTTGGGGACTTTTGTCCCGTTAAATTTAGTCCTTTTGATTACTTTTGCTTGCCTCAAAGAAAACTTGCTGCCGAACGTAGAGAATATGAAATGAGCTTCACCAATCTATCTTATTACTATGGCAATACCTAGATCTATCCTTGCTTGTTATGCCTAGCTAGGGGCGTTAAACGATAGCGCTTGTTGGGAGGCAACCCAATTTTATTTTTATTCCTTGATTTTTGCTCCTGTTTAGTAATAAATAAATTATTTAGCCTCTGTTTTGGTTGTGTTTTTTGTGTTTAATTAGTGTTTGTGCCAAGTAGAACCGTTGGGGAGACTTGGAGAAAGTCTTGTTGAACTTGCTGTAAAAAACAGAAACTTTAGCGCTCACGAGAACTGCTGTCATTTTTATTTGAAGAGTGCTATTTAGTTAATTATTTTTTCAGATGATTAATAAATAAATTCCTCACGTCCAGAAATTTATTTTAGAATTTTGGGGTTCCAGATCTTGCGCTAGCTACAGATTACTACAGACTGTTCTGTTTTTGACAGATTCTGTTTTTTCGTGTGTTGTTTGCTTATTTTGAAGAATTTATGGCTAGTAAAATAGTTTATAATCCATAGAGAAGTTGGAATACAGTAGGTTTAACACCAATATAAATAAAAAATGAGTTCATTACAGTACCTTGAAGTTGTATTTTGTTTTCTTTCGCTAACGGAGCTCACGAGTTTTCTATTTTGAGTTTTGTGTTGTGAAGTTTTCAAGTTTTGGGTGAATTCTTTTGATGGATCATGGAACAAGGAGTGGCAAGAGCCTAAACTTGGGGATGCCCATGGCACCCCCAAGATAATCCAAGGACACCAAAAAGTCAAAGCTTGGGGATGCCCCGAAAGGCGTCCCCTCTTTCGTCCACTTCCATCGGTAATTTACTTGGAGCTATATTTTTATTCACCAACATGATATGTGTTTTGCTTGGAGCGTCTTGTATTATTTGTGTCTTTATTTGTTAGTATGCCACAATCATCCTTACTGTACACACCTTTTGAGAGAGCCATACATGAATTAAAATTTGATAGAATACTGTATGTGCTTCACTTATATCTTTTGAGCTAGATAATTTTGCTCCATGTGCTTAACTTATACCTTTTGAGCTAGATAATTTTGCTCTATGTGCTTCACTTATATCTTTTGAGCTAGATAATTTTGCTCTATGTGCTTCACTTATATCTTTTGAGCTAGATAATTTCGCTCTATGTGCTTCACTTATATCTTTTGAGCTAGATAATTTTGCTCTATGTGCTTCACTTATATCTTTTGAGCGTTATAATTTTGCTCTATGTGCTTCACTTAGATCTTTTAGAGCACGGTGGTGGATTTGTTTTAAAGAAACTATTGATCTCTCATGCTTCACTTAAATTAATTTGAGAGTCTCTTAATAGCATGGTAATTTGCCTAATAATAATATGCTTGGTATTCAAGATTTGTGAAACTTTCTTTTGAGTGTGTTGAATACTAAGAAAATATTGAAGCATGATAATTGTTTTGAGATATGGAGGTGATAATATTAAAGTCATGCTAGCTGAGTAGTTGTGAATTTAAAGAATACTTGTGTTAAAGTTTGTGATTCCCGTAGCATGCACGTATGGTGAACCCTTATGTGATGAAGTCGGAGCATGATTTATTTATTGATTGTCTTCCTTATGAGTGGCGGTCGGGGACGAGCGATGGTCTTTTCCTACAAATCTATCCCCCTAGGAGCATGCGTGTAATACTTTGCTTTGATAACTTCTAATTTTTTGCAATAAGTATATGAGTTCTTTATGACTAATGTTGAATCCATGGATTATACGCAATCTCACCCTTCCACCCTTGCTAGCCTATCTAATACCGTGCAACTTTCGCCGGTATCATACACCTACCATATACCTTCCTCAAAACAGCCACCATACATACCTATTATGGCATTTCCATAGCCATTCCGAGATATATTGCCATGCAACTTTCCACCGTTCCGTTCATGACACATTCATCATTGTCATATTGCATATCCTGGTACACCGCCGGATGCATTCACATAGAGTCATATTTTGTTCTTAGTAACGAGTTGTAATTGTTGAGTTATAAGAAAAATAAAAGTGTGATGATCATCATTATTAGAGCATTGTCCCAGTGAGGAAAGAATGATGGAGACTATGATTCCCCCATAAGTCGGGATGAGACTCCGGACGAAAAAAGAGAGGCCAAAGAAGCCCCCAAAAAACAGGCCATAAAAAAAGGCCCAAATAAAAAAATAAATAAAAAAATGAGAGAAAAAGAGAGAAGGGACAATGCTACTATCCTTTTACCACACTTGTGCTTCAAAGTAGCACCATGATCTTCATAGTAGAGAGTCTCTCATGTTATCACTTTCATATACTAGTGGGAATTTTACATTATAGAACTTGGCTTGTATATTCCAACGATGGGCTTCCTCAAATTGCCCTAGGTCTTCATGAGCAAGCAAGTTGGATGCACACCCACTTAGTTTTTTTTGAGCTTTCATATACTTATAGCTCTAGTGCATCCGTTGCATGGCAATCCCTACTCACTCACATTTATATCTATTGATGGGCATCTCCATAGCCCGTTGATACGCCTAGTTGATGTGAGACTATCTTCTCCTTTTTTGTCTTCTCCACAACCACCATTCTATTCCACCTATAGTGCTATATCCATGGCTCACGCTCATGTATTGCGTGAAGATTGAAAAAGTTTTGAAAAAGTTAGAGTATGAAACAATTGCTTGGCTTGTCATCGGGGTTGTGCATGATTTAAATACTTTGTGTGGGGAAGATGGAGCATAGCCAGACTATATGATTTTGTAGGGATAACTTCCTTTGGCCATGTTATTTTGAGAAGACATAATTGCTTTGTTAGTATGCTCGAAGTATTATTATTTTCTATGTCAATATAAACTTTTGTCTTGAATCTTTCTAATCTGAATATTCATACCACAATTAAGAAGATTTACATTGAAATTATGCCAAGTAGCACTCTGCATCAAAAATTCTCTTTTTATCATTTACCTACTCGAGGACGAGCAGGAATTAAGCTTGGGGATGCCTGATACGTCTCCAACGTATCTATAATTTTTGATTGCTCCATGCTATATTATCTACTATTTTGGACTATATTGGGCTTTATTTTCCACTTTTATATTATTTTTGGGACTAACCTATTAACCGGAGGCCCAGCCCAGAATTGTTGTTTTTTTGCCTATTTCAGTGTTTCAGATAAACGGAATATCAAACGGAGTCCAAACGGAATAAAATATTCGGGAACGTGATTTTCTCACCGAACGTGATCCAGGAGACTTGGACCCTACTGCAAGGAAGCAAAGAGGTGTTCACGAGGGTGGGGGGCGCCCCCCCTAGGGCGCGCCCCCTGCCTCGTGGGCCCCTCGGTGCTCCACCGACGTACTCCTTCCTCCTATATATACACACGTACCCCCAAACGATCAGAACAGGAGCCAAAAAACCTAATTCCACCGCCGCAACTTTTTGTATCCACGAGATCTCATCTTGGGGCCTGTTCCGGAGCTCCGCCGGAAGAGGGCCGTCATCACGGAGGGCTTCTACATCATCATAGCCTCTCCGATGAAGTGTGATTAGTTTACCTCAGACCTTCAGGTCCACAGTGTTGGGGAACGTAGTAATTTCAAAAAAATTCCTACGCACACGCATGATCATGGTGATGCATAGCAACGAGAGGGGAGAGTGTGATCTACGTACCCTTGTAGATCGACAACGGAAGCGTTTGGTTGATGTAGTCGTACGTCTCCACGGCCCGACCGATCAAGCACCGAAACTACGGCACCTCCGAGTTCTAGCACACGTTCAGCTCGATGACGATCCCCGGACTCTGATCCAGCAAAGTGTCGGGGAAGAGTTTCGTCAGCACGACGGCGTGGTGACGATCTTGATGTACTACCGTCGCAGGGCTTCGCCTAAGCACCGCTACAATATTATCGAGGACTATGGTGGAGGGGGGCACCGCACACGGCTAAGGAACGATCACGAAGATCAACTTGTGTCTAGGGGTGCCCCCCTGCCCCCGTATATAAAGGAGCAAGGGGAGGAGGCCGGCCGGCCCCTATAGGCGCGCCAGGAGGAGTCCTCCTCCTAGTAGGAGTAGGACTCCTACTAGGAGGGGGAAAGAAGTGGGGAGGGAGAGGGAAAGGGGGGCGCCGCCCCCCTCTCCTAGTCCAATTCGGACCAGGGGGGAGGAGGCACGCGGCCCACCTCTGGCAGCCCCTCTCTCTCTCTCCACTAAGGCCCATATGGCCCATTACTTCTCCCGGGGGGTTCCGGTAACCCTCCGGCTCTCCGGTTTTCTCCGAAATCACCTGGAACACTTCCGGTGTCCGAATATAGCCGTGCAATATATCAATCTTTATGTCTCGACCATTTCGAGACTCCTCGTCATGTCCGTGATCACATCCGGGACTCTGAACTAACTTTGGTACATCAAAACTCATAAACTCATAATATAACTGTCATCGAAACCTTAAGCGTGCGAACCCTACGGGTTCGAGAACAATGTAGACATGACCGAGACACGTCTCCAGTCAATAACCAATAGCAGAACCTGGATGCTCATATTGGCTCCCACCTATTCTACGAAGATCTTTATCGGTCAGACCGCATAACAACATACGTTGTTCCCTTTGTCATCGGTATGTTACTTGCCCGAGATTCGATCGTCGGTATCTTAATACCTAGTTCAATCTCGTTACCGGCAAGTCTCTTTACTTGTTCCGTAATACATCATCTCACAACTAACTCATTAGTTGCAATGCTTGCAAGGCTTATGTGATGTGCATTACCGAGAGGGCCCAGAGATACCTCTCCGACAATCGGAGTGACAAATCCTAATCTTGAAATACGCCAACCCAACATGTACCTTTGGAGACACCTGTAGAGCTCCTTTATAATCACCCAGTTACGTTGTGACGTTTGGTAGCACACAAAGTGTTCCTCCGGCAAACGGGAGTTGCATAATCTCATAGTCATAGGAACATGTATAAGTCATGAAGAAAGCAATAGCAACATACTAAACGATCGGGTGCTAAGCTAATGGAATGGGTCATGTCAATCACATCATTCTCCTAATGATGTGATCCCGTTAATCAAATACCAACTCTTTTGTTTATGGTTAGGAAACATAACCATCTTCGATTAACGAGCTAGTCAAGTAGAGGCATACTAGTGACACTCTGTTTGTCTATGTATTCACACATGTATTATGTTTCCGGTTAATACAATTCTAGCATGAATAATAAACATTTATCATGATATAAGGAAATAAATAATAACTTTATTATTGCCTCTAGGGCATATTTCCTTCAGTCTCCCACTTGCACTAGAGTCAATAATCTAGTTCACATCGCCATGTGATTCAACACTAAGAGTTCACATCACCATGTGATTAACACCCATAGTTCACATCATCATGTGACCTATACCCAAAGGGTTTACTAGAGTCAATAATCTAGTTCACATCATTTATGTGATTAACACCCAAAGAGTACTAAGGTGTGATCATGTTTTGTTTGTGAGATAATTTTAGTCAACGGGTCTGTCACATACAGATCCGTAAGTATTTTGCGAATTCTATGTCTACAATGCTCTGCACGGAGCTACTCTAGCTAATTGCTCCCACTTTCAACTGTATCTAGATCGAGACTTAGAGTCATCCAGATCTGTGTCAAAACTTGCATCGACGTAACTTTTTACGACGAACCTTTTGTCACCTCCATAATCGAGAAATATTTCCTTATTCCACTAAGGATAATTTTGACCAATGTCCAGTGATCTACTCTTAGATCACTATTGTACTCCCTTGCTTAATACAGTGTAGGGTATACAATAGATCCGGTACACATCATGGCATACTTTATAGAACCTATGGCTGAGGCATAGGGAATGACTTTCATTCTCTTTCTATCTTCTGCCGTGGTCGGGCTTTGAGTCTTACTCAATTTCATACCTTGTAACACAGCCAAGAACTCTTTTCTTTGACTGTTCCATTTTGAACTACTTCAAAATCTTGTCAAGGTATGTACTCATTGAAAAAACTTATCAAGCGTCTTGATCTATCTCTATAGATCTTGATGCTCAATATGTAAGCAGCTTCACCGAGGCCTTTCTTAAAAAATCCTTTAAAACACTCCTTTATGCTTTGCAGAATAATTCTACATTATTTCCGATCAACAATATGTCATACACATATACTTATCAGAAATGCTGTAGTGCTCCCACTCACTTTCTTGTAAATACAGGCTTCACCGCAAGTCTGTATAAAACTATATGCTTTGATCAATTTATCAAAGCGTATATTCCAACTCCGAGATGCTTGCACCAGTCCATAGATGGATCGCTGGAGCTTGCACACTTTGTTAGCTCCCTTTGGATCGACAAAACCTTCTGGTTGCATCATATACAACTCTTCTTCCAGAAATCCATTCAGGAATGCAGTTTTGACATCCATTTGCTGGATTTCATAAAATGCGGCAATTGCTAACATGATTCGGACAGACTTAAGCATAGATACGAGTGAGAAACTCTCATCATAGTCAACACCTTGAACTTGTCGAAAACCTTTTTGCGACAATTCTAGCTTTGTAGATAGTAACACTACTATCAGCGTCCGTCTTCCTCTTGAATATCCATTTAATCTCAATGGCTCGCCGATCATTGGGCAAGTCAATCAAAGTCCATACTTTGTTCTCATACATGGATCTCATCTCAAATTTCATGGCCTCAAGCCATTTCGCGGAATCTAGGCTCATCATCGCTTCCTCATAGTTCGCAAGTTCGTCATGGTCTAGTAACATGACTTCCAGAACAAGATTACCGTACCACTTTGGTGCAGATCTCACTCTGGTTTACCTACGAGATTCGGTATTAACTTGATCTGAAGTTACATGATCATCATCATTAGTCTTCCTCACTAATTGGTGTAGTAGTCACAGGAACAGATTTCTTGTGATGAACTACTTTTCAATAAGGGAGAAGGTACAATTACCTTATCAAGTTCTACTTTCCTCCCACTCACTTCTTTCAAGAGAAACTCCTTCTCTAGAAAGGATCCATTCTTAGCAACGAATGTCTTGCCTTCGGATCTATGATAGAAGGTGTACCCAATAGTCTCCTTTGGGTATCCTATGAAGACATATTTCTCCGATTTGGGTTTGAGCTTATCAGGATGAAACTTTTTCATATAAGCATCACAATCCCAAACTTTAAGAAATGACAACTTTGGTTTCTTGCCAAACCACAGTTCAGATTGTGTCGTCTCAACAGACTTAGATGGTGCCCTTTTAAACGTGAATGCAGCTGTCTTTAATGCATAACCCCAAAACGATAGTGGTAGATCGGTAAGAGACATCATAGATCGCACCATATCTAATAAAGTACGGTTATGATGTTCGGACACATCATTATGCTGTGGTGTTCCAGGTGGCGTGAGTAGTGAAACTATTTCACATTGTTTTAACTGAAGGCCAGACTCGTAACTCAAATATTTTACCTCTGCGATCATATCATAGAAACTTTTATTTTCTTGTTACGATGATTCTCCACTTCACTCTGAAATTCTTTGAACTTTTCAAATATTTCAGACTTGTGTTTCATTATGTAGATATACCCATATCTGCTCAAATCATCTGTGAAGGTCAGAAAATAATGATAGCTGCCACGAGCCTTAACACTCATCGGATCTCATACATCAGTATGTATTATTTCCAATAAGTCAGTTGCTCGCTCCATAGTTCCGGAGAACGGCGTTTTAGTCATCTTGCCCATGAGGCATGGTTCGCAAGCATCAACTGATTCATAATCAAGTGATTCCAAAAACCCATTAGCATGGAGTTTCTTCATGCGCTTTACACCAATATGACCTAAACGGCAGTGCCACAAATAAGTTGCACTATCATTATTAACTTTGCATCTTTTGGTTTCAATATTATGATTATGTGTATCACTATGATCGAGATCCAACGAACTATTTTCATTGGGTGTGTAACCATATAAGGTTTTATTCATGTAAACAGAACAACAATTTATTCTCTTACTTAAATGAATAACCGTATTACAATAAACATGATCAAATCATATTCATGCTCAACGCAAACACCAAATAACACTTATTCAGGTTCAACACTAATCCCGAAAGTATAGGGAGTGTGCGATGATGATCATATCAATCTTGGAACCACTTCCAACACACATCGTCACTTCACCCTTAACTAGTCTCTGTTTATTCTGCAACTCCCGTTTCGAGTTACTAATCTTAGCAACTGAACTAGTATCAAATATTGAGGGGTTGCTATAAACACTAGTAAAGTACACATCAATAACATGTATATCAAATATACTTATGTTCACTTTGCCATCCTTCTTATCTGCCAATCACTTGGGGTAGTTCCGCTTCCAGTGACCAGTCCCTTTGCAGTAGAAACACTTAGTCTCAGGCTTAGGACCGGACTTGGGCTTCTTCACTTGAGCAGCAACTTGCTTGCTGTTCTTCTTGAAGTTCCCCTTCTTCCCTCTGCCCTTTTCTTGAAACTAGTGGTCTTGTCTACCATCAACACTTGATATTTTTCTCGATTTCTACCTTCGTCAATTTCCGCATTACGAAGAGCTTTGGAATCGTTTCCGTTATCCCTTGCATATCATAGTTCATCACGAAGTTCTACTAACTTGGTGATGGTGACTAGAGAATTCTGTCAATCACTATCTTCTCTGGAAGATTAACTCCCACTTGATTCAAGCGATTGTAGTACTCAGACAATCTGAGCACATGCTCACTAGTTGAGCGATTCTCCTCCATCTTTTAGCTATAGAACTTGTTGGAGACTTCATATCTCTCAACTCGGGTATTTGCTTGAAATATTAACTTCAACTCCTGGAACATCTCATATGCTCCATGACGTTCAAAACGTCTTTGAAGTCCCGATTCTAAGCCATTAAGCATGGTGCACTAAACTATCAAGTAGTCATCATATTGAGCTAGTCAAACGTTCATAACGTCTGCATCTGCTCCTGCAATAGGTCCGTCACCTAGCGGTGCATCAAGGACATAATTCTTCTGTGCAGCAATGAGGATAAACCTCAGATCACGGATCCAATCCGCATCATTGCTACTAACATCTTTCAACACAATTTTCTCTAGGAACATATCAAAATGAACACAGGGAAGCAACAACGCGAGCTATTGATCTACAACATAATTTGCAAAATACTACCAGGACTAAGTTCATGATAAATTTAAGTTCAATTAATCATATTACTTAAGAACTCCCACTTAGATAGACATCCCTCTAATCCTCTAAGTGATTACGTGATCCAAATCAACTAAACCATGTCCGATCATCACGTGAGATGGAGTAGTTTCATTGGTGAACATTATTATGTTGATCATATCTACTATATGATTCACGCTCGACCTTTCGGTCTCCGTGTTCCGAGGCCATATCTGTATATGCTTGGCTCGTCAAGTATAACCTGAGTATTCCGTGTGTGCAACTGTTTTGCACCCGTTGTATTTGAACGTAGAGCCTATCACACCCGATCATCACGTGGTGTCTTAGCACGAAGAACTTGCGCAATGGTGCATACTCAGGGAGAACACTTCTTGATAATTAGTGAGAGATCATCTTATAATGCTACCGTCAATCAAAGCAAGATAAGATGCATAAAAGATAAACATCACATGCAATCAATATAAGTGATATGATATGGCCATCATCATCTTGTGCTTGTGATCTCCATCTTCGAAGCACCGTCGTGATCACCATAGTCACCGGCGCGACACCTTGATCTCCATCGTAGCATCGTTGTCATCTCGCCAGTCTTATGCTTCCACGACTATCGCTACCGCTTAGTGATAAAGTAAAGCATTACAGCGCGATTGCATTGCATACAATAAAGCGACAACCATATGGCTCCTGCCAGTTGCCGATAACTCGGTTACAAAACATGATCATCTCATACAATAAAATTCAGCATCATGTCTTGACCATATCACATCACAACATGCCCTGCAAAAACAAGTTAGACGTCCTCTACTTTGTTGTTGCAAGTTTTACGTGGCTGCTACGGGCTTAAGCAAGAACCAATCTTACCTACGCATCAAAACCACAACGATAGTTTGTCAAGTTGGTGCTGTTTTAACCTTCGCAAGGACCGGGCGTAGCCACACTCGGTTCAACTAAAGTTGGAGAAACTGTCACCCGCAAGCCACCTATGTGCAAAGCACGTCGGGAGAACCGGTCTCGCGTAAGCGTACGCGTAATGTCGGTCCGGGCCGCTTCGTCCAACAATACCGCCGAACCAAAGTATGACATGATGGTAAGCAGTATGACTTATATCGCCCATAACTCACTTATGTTCTACTCGTGCATATAACATCAACATATAAAACCTAGGCTCGGATGCCACTGTTGGGGAACGTAGTAATTTCAAAAAAATTCCTACGCACACGCAAGATCATGGTGATGCATAGCAACGAGAGGGGAGAGTGTGATCTACGTACCCTTGTAGATTGACAACGGAAGCGTTTGGTTGATGTAGTCGTACGTCTCCACGGCCCGACCGATCAAGCACCGAAACTACGGCACCTCCGAGTTCTAGCACACGTTCAGCTCGATGACGATCCCCGGACTCCGATCCAGCAAAGTGTCGGGGAAGAGTTCCGTCAGCACGACAGCGTGGTGATGATCTTGATGTACTACCGTCGCAGGGCTTCGCCTAAGCACCGCTACAATATTATCGAGGACTATGGTGGAGGGGGGCACCGCACACGGCTAAGGAACGATCACGAAGATCAACTTGTGTCTAGGGGTGCCCCCTGCCCCCGTATATAAAGGAGCAAGGGGAGGAGGCCGGCCGACCCCTATAGGCGTGCCAGGAGGAGTCCTCCTCCTAGTAGGAGTAGGACTCCTACTAGGAGGGGGAAACAAGTGGGGAGGGAGAGGGAAAGGGGGGCGCCGCCCCCTCTCCTAGTCCAATTCGGACCAGGGGGGAGGAGGCGCGCGGCCCACCTCTGGCAGCCCCTCTCTCTCTCCACTAAGGCCCAT